>NC_092044.1:9719058-9798706 GCF_003086295.3 Arachis hypogaea | reverse complement strand
ACAAGAGTGCCTTTTTCCCTGTTCTGCTCATATGAAAGAGAAGAAAACAAGAAAAGAAAGAGGAATCCTCTATGTCACAGTATAGAGATTTCCTTATGTTAGTAGAAGAAGAAAGGGGTATAAGAAAGAAGAAGGATGGATTCGGATTTTTGGATGAGGAGAGGTGAAGAGAAGTGTTAGTAATTAATTAATTAAATAGAATAAGAGAAGAGAAGAGAAATTCGGAAACAATTTTTGAAAAAGGGGTTAGTATTTTCGAAAATTAAAGATGAATTAAAATTAAAATTAAAACTTGAAACAATAAGAATTTTTGAAAAGAGAGGGAGAATTTTCGAAAATTAGAGAGGGAAAAGTAGTTAGGTGGTTTTGAAAAAGATAAGAAACAAACAAAAGTTAGTTAGTTGATTGAAAAATAAGAAGTTAGATAAGATATTTTGAAATCAAATTTTGAAAAAGATAAAATTTTTGAAAAAGATAAGATAAAAGATAAAAAGATAAGATAAAAATTTTAATAAAAAGATATTTTGTAAAAGATTTAATTTTTAAAAAGACTCAACTAACAAGAACTACAAGATAAGATTCTAGAACTAAAGATTGAACTTTTAACAAGAAAGTAACAACTTCAAGTTTTGAACCAATACATTAATTGTTAGCTAATTTCGAAAATTTGATATAAAGATAAGAAAAAGATTTGAAAATATTTGAAAAAGATTTTGAAATTTCGAAATTAAAAAAAATGAAAAAGATATGATTTTGAAAAAGATTTGAAAAGATAAGATTTTTAAAATGAAATTTTGACTTGACTTGTAAGAAACAACTAATTTTAAAAATTTTTGACCAAGTCAACCCAAAATTTCGAAAATTGGAGGAAAATAAGGAAAAGATATTTTTTTGATTTTTGAAAATTTAATTATGAGAGAGAAAAACAACAAAAATACTCAATGCATGAAATTTTTAGATCAAAACAATGAATGCATGCAAGAATGCTATGAATGTCAAGATGAACACCAAGAACACTTTGAAGATCATGATGAACATCAAGAACATAATTTTGAAAAATTTTTGATGCAAAGAAAACATGCAAGACACCAAACTTAGAAATCTTTAATGCATGGAAAATATGAATGCAAAAGTGCACATGAAAAACAACAAACAACACAAAACAAGAAATCATCAAGATCAAACAAGAAGACTTATCAAGAACAATTTGAAGATCATGAAGAACACTATGAATGCATGAGATTTTCGAAAAAAAAAATGCAAGAAAAATTTTAAAAGCATGCAATTGACACCAAACTTAAAAATTAACACAAGACTCAAACAAGAAACACAAAATATTTTTTCGGCTTTTATGATTTTCTAATTTTTTTGTATTTTTATAAATTTTTTCGAAAAACATTTTTGGAAAAACGAAAAAGAAAAGAAAAATTTTGAAAAAGATTTTTGAAAAGAAAATTACCTAATCTGAGCAACAAGATGAACCGTCAGTTGTCCATACTCGAACAATCCCCCGCAACGGCGCCAAAAACTTGGTGGACGAAATTGTGATAAAAGAATTTCAGGCACTGTTAGAGAAGCTCACAACTCCGTTCAACTAACCAGCAAGTGTACTGGGTCGTCCAAGTAATAAACCTTACGTGAGTAAGGGTCGATCCCACAGAGATTGTTGGTATGAAGCAAGCTATGGTCACCTTGTAAATCTCAGTTAGGCAGATTAAATTGATTGATGGTTTCGAAAATAGAAATAAGAAAATAAATAATAAAAGGGATAGAATACTTATGCTGATTCATTGGTGGGAATTTCAGATAAGCGAATGGAGATACTGTATGGCTCAAGGACGCCTGTTTTCCCACTTCTTCAACTCAATCGTTCTTACTCCTTTCCATGGCAAGCTGTATAT
This sequence comes from Arachis hypogaea, assembly GCF_003086295.3. Classification (NCBI taxonomy): domain Eukaryota; kingdom Viridiplantae; phylum Streptophyta; class Magnoliopsida; order Fabales; family Fabaceae; genus Arachis; species Arachis hypogaea. Next base: position 9,796,805 of record NC_092044.1, on the reverse strand, counting down.
AGGGGTTCACCATCAGCGGTGGCTACTTTCAATCCTCTCGGGAAAATGATCCTATGCGGCTGTCACTCGCACGGCTAATCGTCTGGAGGCATCACCCATGGTTGATAGCTACATCCCATCCTCGCAGTGAAAACTACGCTCACGCACTCTGTCACAGCACGGCTAATCACTGGTTGGTTCCTGCGCCTACTGGAATAGAATCCCTTAATTCTTTTGCGTCTGTCACTAACGCCCAGCACTTGCAAGTCTGAAGCACGTCACAGTCATTCATTACCGGAATCCTACTCGGAATACCACAGACAAGGTGAGACTTTCCGGATTCCCAGGATCCTACTCGGAATACCACAGACAAGGTGAGACTTTCGGATCCTCATAAATGCCGCCATCTATCTAGCTTATACCACAAAGATTCTGTTGGAAATCTAAGAGATACAAATTCAAGCTCGGTTGCATGTAGAACGGAAGTGGTTGTCAATCACGTGCGTTCATAAGTGAGAATGATAATGATCGTCACTTTCATCATTACACTCATCATGTTCTTGGGTACGAATGAATATCTTGGAATAAGAATAAGAGAGATTTGAATAAAAGAAAATAGAATTGCATTAATACTTGAGGTACAGCAGAGCTCCACACCCTTAATCTATGGTGTGCAGAAACTCCACCGTTGAAAATACATAAGTAAAAGAGGTTCAGGCATGGCCGAATGGCCAGCCCTCTCCATGATCAAGTGACCGAATATTCAAGAGATTAAACTGTCAAAAGATGTCTAATACAATAGATAAATGTTCTATTTATAATAAACTAGCTCCTAGGGTTTACATGAGTAAGTATTTGATGCATAAATCCACTTCCGGGGCCCACTTGGTGTATGCTTGGGCTGAGCTTGATCTATCCACGAGCTGAGGCTTCTCTTGGAGTTGAACTCCGAGTTATGACGTGTTTTGGGCGTTCAACTCCGGATCATGACGTTTTTTTCTGGCGTTTAACTCCAGACAGCAGCATGAACTTGGCGTTCAACGCCATGTTACGTCGTCAATCTTCGAATAAAGTATGGACTATTATATATTGCTGGAAAGCCCTGGATGTCTACGTTCCAACGCCGTTGATAGTGCACCAATTGGAGTTTTATAGCTCCAGAAAATCCATTTCGAGTTATGGGAGGTCAGATTCCAACAGCATCAGCAGTCCTTTTGTCAGCCTTCTTCAGAGTTTTGCTCAAGTCCCTCAATTTCAGTCAGAATTTACCTGAAATCACAGAAAAACACACAAACTCATAGTAAAGTCCAGAAATGTGAATTTAGCATAAAAACTAATGAAAACATCCCTAAAAGCAGCTCAAACTTACTAAAAACTACCTAAAAACAATGCCAAAAAGCGTATAAATTATCCGCTCATCACAACACCAAACTTAAATTGTTGCTTGTCCCCAAGCAACTGAAAATCAATTAGGATAAAAAGAAGAGAATATACTATAAATCTCAGAATATCAATGAATATTAATTTAATTAGATGAGCGGGACTTGTAGCTTTTTGCTTTTGAACAGTTTTGGCATCTCACTTTTTCCTTTGAAGTTCAGAGTGATTGGCATCTCTGGGAACTCAGAATTTCAGATAGTGTTATTGACTTTCCTAGTTAAGCATGTTGATTCTTGAACACAGCTACTTATGAGTCTTGGCTGTGGCCCTAAGCATTTTGTTTTCCAGTATTACCACCGGATACACAAATGCCACAGACACATAACTGGGTGAACCTTTTCAGATTGTGACTCAGCTTTGCTAGAGTCCCCAGTTAGTGGTGTCCAGAGCTCTTAAGCACACTCTTTTGCTTTGGATCACGACTTTAACCACTCAGTCTCAAGCTTTTGACTTGGACCTTCATGACACAAGCACATGGTTAGGGACAGCTTTGATTTAGCCGCTTAGGCCTGGATTTAATTTCCTTGGGCCCTCCTATCCATTGATGCTCAAAGCCTTGGATCCTTTTTACCCTTGCCTTTTGGTTTTAAGGGCTATTGGCTTTTTCTGCTTGCTTTTTCTTTTTCTTTCTAATTTTTTTTCGCCATTTTTTTTTCGCAAGCTTCCTTTTTCACTGCTTTTTCTTGCTTCAAGAATCAATTTCATGATTTTTCAGATCATCAATAACATTTCTCTTTGTTCATCATTCTTTCAAGAGCCAACAATTTTAACACTCATAAACAACAAGATCAAAAATATGCACTGTTCAAGCATTCATTCAGAAAACAGAAAGTATTGCCACCACATCAATATAATTAAATTAAATTCAAGGATAAATTCGAAATTCATGTACTTCTTGTTCTTTTGAATTAAAACATTTTTCATTTAAGAGAGGTGAAGGATTAATGGATTTTATTCATAGCTTTAAGGCATGGTTACATACTAATGATCATGAAGTAAAGACACAAAACATAGATAAACACAACACTAAAAACTGAAAACAGAAAGAAATAAAGAACAAGGAATGAATCCACCTTTAGTGGCGTCTTCTTCTTGAAGGGCCAATGATGTTCTTCAGCTCTTCTATGTCCCTTCCTTGCCTTTGTTGCTCCTCCCTCATTGCTCTTTGGTCTTCTCTTATTTCTTGGAGAATGATGGAGTGCTCATGATGTTCCACCCTTAATTGTTCCACATTATGGCTCAAATCTTCTAAGGAGGTGTTGAGTTGCTCCCAATAGTTGTTGGGAGGAAAGTGCATTCCTTGAGGTATCTCAGGAATTTGTTGATGATGAGCTTCCTCATGCACTTCTTGAGGGCCGTGAGGAGCTTCTCTTGCTTGCTCCATCCTTTTCTTGGTGATGGGCTTGTCTTCTTCAATGGAGACATCTCCATCTATGATAACTCCAGCTGAGTAACATAGATGGCAAACAAGGTGAGGGAAAGCTAGCCGTGCCATGGGTGAGGACTTGTCGGCTATTTTGTAGAGTTCATTGGAGATGACCTCATGAACTTCTACTTCCTCTCCAATCATGATGCTATGGATCATGATGGCCCGATCCACAGTAACTTCAGATCGGTTGCTAGTAGGAATGATGGATCTTTGGATGAACTCCAACCATCCTCTAGCCACGGGCTTGAGATCCAGTCTTCTTAGTTGAACTGGCTTGCCTTTGGAGTCTATTATCCATTGGGCTCCTTCCACACATATATCCATAAGGACTTGGTCCAACCTTTGATTAAGGTTGACCCTTCTAGTGTAGGGGCGTTCATCTTCTTGCATCATGGGCAAGTGAAACGCCAACCTCACATTTTCCAGACTAAAATCTAAGTATTTCCCCCGAACCATTGTAAGATAGTTCTTTGGATTCGGGTTCATACTTTGATCATGGTTCCTAGTGATCCATGCATTGGCATAGAACTCTTGAACCATCAATATTCCAACTTGTTGCATGGGGTTGGTTAGGACTTCCCACCCTCTTCTTTGGATTTCATGTCGGATTTCCGGATACTCATTCTTTTTGAGCTTGAAAGGGACCTCGGGGATCACCTTCTTCTTTGCCACAACATCATAGAAGTGGTCTTGATGGCTCTTGGAGATGAATCTTTCCTTCTCCCATGACTCGGAGGTGGAAGCTTTTGTCTTCCCTTTCCCTTTTTTAGAGGATACTCTGGCCTTAGGTGCCATTGAAAAAAACAAAAAGCTTATGCTTTTACCACACCAAACTTAAAATTTTGCTCGTCCTCGAGCAAGAAAGAAAAGAAGAGTAGAAGAAGAAGAAGAGAATATAGTGGAGAAGGGGAGAAGTAGGTTCGGCTATGTGGGAGAAGAAGGGGTTGTGTTGTGTGAAAAATGAAGTAGAAGGGAAGGGTATTTATAGGGAGAGGGAGGGTGGGTATTCGGCCATTTTGGGTGGGAATGGGTGGGAAAGTGAATTTGAATTTTATGAAGGTAGGTGGGGTTTATGGGGAAGAGTGGGTTGATGTGAATGGTGAATGGGGTAATTGGGAAGAGGAATTGAGGTGATTGGTGAAGGTTTTTGGGAAGTGTGATATTGGGAAGAGTGAAATGAGATTTGGATTAGGAGAGTGTGATTAGGATTAAAAGAAAAGGTGGGAATATGGTAGGTGGGGATCCTGTGGGGTCCACAGATCCTGAGGTGAAAAGAAATACCATTCCTTCACCATATAGGCATGTAAATTGCCTTCGTGCATCATTCTGGCGTTCAAACGCCCATTGGTGCACGTTCTGGGCGTTCAACGCCCATGTAATGCATGTTTCTGGCGTTAAACGCCAGTTTCATGCTTGTTGCTGGCGTTTAACGCCAGCTTGTCTCCTCCAGGCACATTCCTGGCGTTCAGCGCCAGGATGTTGCTTGTTTCTGGCGTTCAGCGCCAGAATGGTGCTCTGTTCTGGCGTTGAACGCCAGCCAGATGCATCTTACTGGCGTTGAACGCCAGCCCGTGCGTCCTCAGGGTGAAAATTTTTTTCTTCTGTTTTTGACTCTGTTTTTAATTTTTTTGATTTTTTTCGTGACTTCTCATGATCATGTACCTAATAAAACACAAAATAACAATAAAACAAAATAAAATAAAATTAGATAAATAAAATTGGGTTGCCTCCCAACAAGCGCTTCTTTAATGTCAATAGCTTGACAGTGGCTCTCATGGAGCCACAAGGTGATCAGGTCAATGTTGTATAGTTGTCCACACCAAAATTAGAGTTTGGATATGGGATCTTAACACCAAACTTAGAGTTTGACTGTGTGGGCTCTTCTTGACTCTGAACTGAGAGAAGCTCTTCATGCTTACTCTCTTTTGTCACAGAGGGATGGCCATGTGCCTTAAACACAAGGTAGTCCCCATTCAATTGAAGGACTAACTCGCCTCTGTTGACATCTATCACAGCTCCTGCTGTGGCTAGGAAAGGTCTTCCTAGGATGATGCATTCATCATCTTCCTTCCTAGTGTCTAGGATTATGAAATCAGCAGGGATGTAAAGGCCTTCAGCCTTTACTAGCACGTCCTCTACTATTCCATAAGCTTGTCTCATGGACTTGTCTGCCAATTGTAATGAGAACAAGGCAGGTTGTACCTCAATGATCCCCAGCTTCTCCATTACAGAGAGTGGCATAAGATTTATCCCTGACCCTAGATCACATAGAGCCTTTGCAAAGTTCATGGTGCCAATGGTACAAGGTATTAAGAACTTGCCAGGATCTTGTTTCTTTTGAGGTAGAGTTTTCTGAATCCAAGTATCTAGTTCACTAATGAGCAAGGGAGGTTCACTTTCCCAAGTCTCATTACCAAACAACTTGGCATTCAGCTTCATGATAGCTCCTAAGTATTGAGCAACTTGCTCTCCAGTCACATCTTCATCCTCTTCAGAAGAAGAATAGTCTTCAGAGCTCATGAATGGCAGAAGGAGATTTAATGGGATCTCTATGGTCTCTATATGAGCCTCAGATTCCTCTGGATCCTTATTAAGAAACTCCTTCTTGCTTGAAGGACGTCCCAGGAGGTCTTCCTCACTAGGATTTTCGTCCTCCTCCTCCCTAGTGCATTCGGCCATATTGACTAAATCAATGGCCTTGCACTCTCCTTTTGGATTCTCTTCTGTATTGCTTGGGAGAATACTGGGAGGAGTTTCAATGACTTTCTTACTCAGCTGGCCCACTTGTGCCTCCAAATTTCTAATGGAGGATCTTGTTTCATTCATGAAACTGAAAGTGGCCTTTGACAGATCAGAGATAATATTGGCTAAATTAGAAGTGTTTTGTTCTGAGTTCTCTGTCTGTTGCTGAGAAGATGATGGATATGGCTTACTATTGCTCAGCCTATTGCGTCCACCATTGTTAAAGCCTTGTTGAGGCTTTTGTTGATCCTTCCAGGAGAAATTTGGATGATTTCTCCATGATGGGTTATAGGTGTTTCCATAAGGTTCACCCATGTAATTAACCTCTGCCATGGCAGGGTTCTCAGGATCATAAGCTTCTTCAGAAGCTTCCTCTCTAGTACTGTTGGATGCATGTTGCAGTCCATTCAGATTTTGAGAGATAATGTTAACCTGTTGAGTCAACATTTTGTTCTGAGCCAGTATGGCATTCAGAGCTTCAATTTCAAGAACTCCTTTCTTCTGAGGTATCCCATTATTCACAGAGTTCCTCTCAGAGGTGTACATGAACTGGTTGTTTGCAACCATGTCAATGAGTTCTTGAGCCTCTTCAGGCATTTTCTTCAGGTGAATAGATCCACCTGCAGAATGGTCCAATGACATTTTCGAAAATTCAGAGAGACCATAATAGAATATATCTAATAGGGTCCATTCTGAAAACATGTCAGATGGACATCTTTTGGTCAACTGCTTGTATCTTTCCCAAGCTTCATAGAGGGATTCACCATCTTTTTGTTTGAAGGTTTGAACATCCACTCTCAGCTTGCTCAGCTGTTGAGGAGGAAAGAATTTATCCAAGAAGGCAGTGACCAGCTTATCCCAGGAGTCCAGGCTATCCTTAGGTTGTGAATCCAACCATATTCTAGCTCTGTCTCTTACAGCAAAAGGGAAAAGCATGAGTCTATAGACTTCAGGATTAACTCCATTTGTCTTTACAGTCTCACAGATCTGCAAGAACTCAGTTAAGAACTGATAAGGATCTTCAGATGGAAGTCCATAAAACTTGCAGTTTTGTTGCATTAAAGCAACTAGTTGAGGCTTAAGCTCAAAGTTATTGGCTCCAATGGCAGGAATGGAGATGCTTCTTCCATCAAACTTGGACGTTGGCTTTGTGAAGTCACCAAGCATTCTCCTTGCATTATTATTATTATTTTCGGCTGCCATGTCCTTCTCTTGTTCGAAAATTTCTGAAAGGTTATTTCTGGATTGTTGTAATTTAGCTTCTCTTAATTTTCTCTTCAGAGTCCTTTCAGGTTCTGGATCAATTTCAACAAGAGTGCCTTTTTCCCTGTTCCTGCTCATATGAAAGAGAAGAAAACAAGAAAAGAAAGAGGAATCCTCTATGTTACAGTATAGAGATTTCCTTATGTTAGTAGAAGAAGAAAGGGGTATAAGAAAGAAGAAGGATGGATTCGGATTTTTGGATGAGGAGAGGTGAAGAGAAGTGTTAGTAATTAATTAATTAAATAGAATAAGAGAAGAGAAGAGAAATTTCGGAAACAATTTTTGAAAAAGGGGTTAGTATTTTCGAAAATTAAAGATGAATTAAAATTAAAATTAAAACTTGAAACAATAAGAATTTTTGAAAAAGAGAGGGAGAATTTTCGAAAATTAGAGAGGGAAAAGTAGTTAGGTGGTTTTGAAAAAGATAAGAAACAAACAAAAAGTTAGTTAGTTGATTGAAAAATAAGAAGTTAGATAAGATATTTTGAAATCAAATTTTGAAAAAGATAAAATTTTTGAAAAAGATAAGATAAAAGATAAAAAGATAAGATAAAAATTTTAATAAAAAGATATTTTGAAAAAGATTTAATTTTTAAAAAGACTCAACTAACAAGAAACTACAAGATAAGATTCTAGAACTTAAAGATTGAACCTTTCTTAACAAGAAAGTAACAAACTTCAAGTTTTTGAACCAATCACATTAATTGTTAGCTAATTTTCGAAAATTTGATATAAAGATAAGAAAAAGATTTTGAAAATATTTTGAAAAAGATTTTTGAAATTTTCGAAATTTATAAAAAAAAATGAAAAAGATATGATTTTTGAAAAAGATTTTGAAAAGATAAGATTTTTAAAATTGAAATTTTGACTTGACTTGTAAGAAACAACTAATTTTAAAAATTTTTGACCAAGTCAACCCAAAATTTCGAAAATTTGGAGGAAAATAAGGAAAAGATATTTTTTTGATTTTTGAAAATTTAATTATGAGAGAGAAAAACAACAAAAATACTCAATGCATGAAATTTTTAGATCAAAACAATGAATGCATGCAAGAATGCTATGAATGTCAAGATGAACACCAAGAACACTTTGAAGATCATGATGAACATCAAGAACATAATTTTGAAAAATTTTTGATGCAAAGAAAACATGCAAGACACCAAACTTAGAAATCTTTAATGCATGGAAAATATGAATGCAAAAGTGCACATGAAAAACAACAAACAACACAAAACAAGAAATCATCAAGATCAAACAAGAAGACTTATCAAGAACAACTTGAAGATCATGAAGAACACTATGAATTCATGAGATTTTCGAAAAAAAAAATGCAAGAAAAATTTTAAAAGCATGCAATTGACACCAAACTTAAAAATTAACACAAGACTCAAACAAGAAACATAAAATATTTTTTTTGGTTTTTATGATTTTCTAATTTTTTTGTATTTTTATAAATTTTTTCGAAAAACATTTTTGGAAAAACGAAAAAGAAAAGTAAAATTTTGAAAAAGATTTTTGAAAAGAAAATTACCTAATCTGAGCAACAAGATGAACCGTCAGTTGTCCATACTCGAACAATCCCCGGCAACGGCGCCAAAAACTTGGTGGACGAAATTGTGATAAAAGAGTTTCAGGCACTGTTAGAGAAACTCACAACTCCGTTCAACTAACCAGCAAGTGTACTGGGTCGTCCAAGTAATAAACCTTACGTGAGTAAGGGTCGATCCCACAGAGATTGTTGGTATGAAGCAAGCTATGGTCACCTTGTAAATCTCAGTTAGGCAGATTAAATTGATTGATGGTTTCGAAAATAGAAATAAGAAAATAAATAATAAAAGGGATAGAATACTTATGCTGATTCATTGGTGGGAATTTCAGATAAGCGAATGGAGATACTGTATGGCTCAAGGACGCCTGTTTTCCCACTTCTTCAACTCAATCCTTCTTACTCCTTTCCATGGCAAGCTGTATATAGGGGTTCACCATCAGCGGTGGCTACTTTCAATCCTCTCGGGAAAATGATCCTATGCGGCTGTCACTCGCACGGCTAATCGTCTGGAGGCATCACCCATGGTTGATAGCTACATCCCATCCTCGCAGTGAAAACTACGCTCACGCACTCTGTCACAGCACGGCTAATCACTGGTTGGTTCCTGCGCCTACTGGAATAGAATCCCTTGATTCTTTTGCGTCTGTCACTAATGCCCAGCCCTTGCAAGTCTGAAGCACGTCACAGTCATTCATTACCGGAATCCTACTTGGAATACCACAGACAAGGTGAGACTTTCCGGATCCTCATAAATGCCGCCATCTATCTAGCTTATACCACAAAGATTCTGTTGGGGAATCTAAGAGATACAAATTCAAGCTCGGTTGCATGTAGAACGGAAGTGGTTGTCAATCACGTGCGTTCATAAGTGAGAATGATAATGATCGTCACTTTCATCATTACACTCATCATGTTCTTGGGTACGAATGAATATCTTGGAATAAGAATAAGAGAGATTTGAATAAAAGAAAATAGAATTGCATTAATACTTGAGGTACAGCAGAGCTCCACACCCTTAATCTATGATGTGCAGAAACTCCACCGTTGAAAATACATAAGTAAAAGAGGTTCAGGCATGGCCGAATGGCCAGCCCTCTCCATGATCAAGTGACCGAATATTCAAGAGATTAAACTGTCAAAAGATATCTAATACAATAGTAACTTATCCTATTTATACTAGACTAGCTACTAGGGTTTACATGAGTAAGTATTTGATGCATAAATTCACTTCCGGGGCCCACTTGGTGTATGCTTGGGCTGAGCTTGATCAATCCACGAGCTGAGGCTTCTCTTGGAGTTGAACTCCGAGTTATGACGTGTTTTGGGCGTTCAACTCCGGATCATGACGTTTTTCTGGCGTTTAACTCCAGACAGCAGCAAGAACTTGGCGTTCAACACCAAGTTACGTCGTCAATCTTCGAATAAAGTATGGACTATTATATATTGCTGGAAAGCCCTGGATGTCTACTTTCCAACGCCGTTGAGAGCGCGTTAATTTGAGTTCTGTAGCTCCAGAAAATCTATTTCGAGTGCAGGGAGGTCAGATTCCAACAGCATCAGCAGTCCTTTTGTCAGCCTTCTTCAGAGTTTTGCTCAAGTCCCTCAATTTCTGTCAGAATTTACCTGAAATCACAGAAAAACACACAAACTCATAGTAAAGTCCAGAAATGTGAATTTAGCATAAAAACTAATGAAAACATCCCTAAAAGTAGCTCAAACTTACTAAAAACTACCTAAAAACAATGCCAAAAATCGTATAAATTATCCAAAATGAACTTCACAGTCTCGCTCACCAAGTTTTTGGCGCCGTTGCCGGGGATTGTTCGAGTATGGACAAATGACGGTTCATCTTGTTGCTCAGATTAGGTAATTTTCTTTTCAAAAATATTTTTCAAAATTTTTCATTTCTTTTTCGTTTTTCCAAAAATGTTTTTCGAAAAAATTTATAAAAATACAAAAAAATTAGAAAATCATAAAAACCAAAAAAATATTTTGTGTTTCTTGTTTGAGTCTTGTGTTAATTTTTAAGTTTGGTGTCAATTGCATGCTTTTAAAATTTTTCTTGCATTTTTTTTTCGAAAATCTCATGCATTCATAGTGTTCTTCATGATCTTCAAGTTGTTCTTGATAAGTCTTCTTGTTTGATCTTGATGATTTCTTGTTTTGTGTTGTTTGTTGTTTTTCATGTGCACTTTTGCATTCATATTTTCCATGCATTAAAGATTTCTAAGTTTGGTGTCTTGCATGTTTTCTTTGCATCAAAAATTTTTCAAAATTATGTTCTTGATGTTCATCATGATCTTCAAAGTGTTCTTGGTGTTCATCTTGACATTCATAGCATTCTTGCATGCATTCATTGTTTTGATCTAAAAATTTCATGCATTGAGTATTTTTGTTGTTTTTCTCTCTCATAATTAAATTTTCAAAAATCAAAAAAATATCTTTTCCTTATTTTCCTCCAAATTTTCGAAATTTTGGGTTGACTTGGTCAAAAATTTTTAAAATTAGTTGTTTCTTACAAGTCAAGTCAAAATTTCAATTTTAAAAATCTTATCTTTTCAAAATCTTTTTCAAAAATCATATCTTTTTCATTTTTTTTATAAATTTCGAAAATTTCAAAAATCTTTTTCAAAATATTTTCAAAATCTTTTTCTTATCTTTATATCAAATTTTCGAAAATTAGCTAACAATTAATGTGATTGGTTCAAAAACTTGAAGTTTGTTACTTTCTTGTTAAGAAAGGTTCAATCTTTAAGTTCTAGAATCTTATCTTGTAGTTTCTTGTTAGTTGAGTCTTTTTAAAAATTAAATCTTTTTCAAAATATCTTTTTATTAAAATTTTTATCTTATCTTTTTATCTTTTATCTTATCTTTTTCAAAAATTTTATCTTTTTCAAAATTTGATTTCAAAATATCTTATCTAACTTCTTATCCTCTTATCTTTTTCAAAATTTGATTTCAAATCTTTTTCAATCAACTAACTAACTTTTTGTTTGTTTCTTATCTTTTTCAAAACCACCTAACTACTTTTCCCTCTCTAATTTTCGAAAATTCTCCCTCTCTTTTTCAAAAATTCTTTTTGTTTTAAATTTTAATTTTAATTATATTTTGTCTTTGATTTTCGAAAATACTAACCCCTTTTTCAAAAATTATTTTCGAAATTTCTCTTCTCTTCTCTTATTCTATTTAATTAATTAATTACTAACACTTCTCTTCACCTCTCCTCATCCAAAAATCCGAATCCATCATTCTTCTTTCTTATACCCCTTTCTTCTTCTACTAACATAAGGGAATCTCTATACTGTGACATAGAGGATTCCTCTTTCTTTTCTTGTTTTCTTCTCTTTCATATGAGCAGGAACAGGGAAAAAGGCACTCTTGTTGAAATTGATCCAGAACCTGAAAGGACTCTGAAGAGAAAATTAAGAGAAGCTAAATTACAACAATCTAGAAATAACCTTTCAGAAATTTTCGAACAAGAGAAGGACATGGCAGCCGAAAATAATAATAATAATGCAAGGAGAATGCTTGGTGACTTCACAAAGCCAACGTCCAAGTTTGATGGAAGAAGCATCTCCATTCCTGCCATTGGAGCCAATAACTTTGAGCTTAAGCCTCAACTAGTTGCATTAATGCAACAAAACTGCAAGTTTTATGGACTTCCATCTGAAGATCCTTATCAGTTTTTAACTGAGTTCTTGCAGATCTGTGAGACTGTAAAGACGAATGGAGTTGATCCTGAAGTCTACAGACTCATGCTTTTCCCTTTTGCTGTAAGAGACAGAGCTAGAATATGGTTGGATTCACAACCTAAGGATAGCCTGGACTCCTGGGATAAGCTGGTCACTGCCTTCTTGGATAAATTCTTTCCTCCTCAAAAGCTGAGCAAGCTGAGAGTGGATGTTCAAACCTTCAAACAAAAAGATGGTGAATCCCTCTATGAAGCTTGGGAAAGATACAAGCAGTTGACCAAAAGATGTCCATCTGACATGTTTTCAGAATGGACCCTATTAGATATATTCTATTATGGTCTCTCTGAATTTTCGAAAATGTCATTGGACCATTCTGCAGGTGGATCTATTCACCTGAAGAAAACGCCTGAAGAGGCTCAAGAACTCATTGACATGGTTGCAAACAACCAGTTCATGTACACCTCTAAGAGGAACTCTGTGAATAATGGGATACCGCAGAAGAAAGGAGTTCTTGAAATTGAAGCTCTGAATGCCATACTGGCTCAGAACAAAATGTTGACTCAACAGGTTAACATTATCTCTCAAAATCTGAATGGACTGCAACATGCATCCAACAGTACTAGAGAGGAAGCTTCTGAAGAAGCTTATGATCCTGAGAACCCTGCCATGGCAGAGGTTAATTACATGGGTGAACCTTATGGAAACACCTATAACCCATCATGGAGAAATCATCCAAATTTCTCCTGGAAGGATCAACAAAAGCCTCAACAAGGCTTTAACGATGGTGGACGCAATAGGCTGAGCAATAGTAAGCCATATCCATCATCTTCTCAGCAACAGACAGAGAATTCAGAACAAAACACTTCTAATTTAGCCAATATTATCTCTGATCTGTCAAAGGCCACTTTCAGTTTCATGAATGAAACAAGATCCTCCATTAGAAATTTGGAGGCACAAGTGGGCCAGCTGAGTAAGAAAGTCATTGAAACTCCTCCCAGTATTCTCCCAAGCAAAACAGAAGAGAATCCAAAAGGAGAGTGCAAGGCCATTGATTTAGTCAATATGGCCGAATGCACTAGGGAGGAGGAGGACGAAAATCCTAGTGAGGAAGACCTCCTGGGACGTCCTTCAAGCAAGAAGGAGTTTCTTAATAAGGATCCAGAGGAATCTGAGGCTCATATAGAGACCATAGAGATTCCATTAAATCTCCTTCTACCATTCATGAGCTCTGAAGACTATTCTTCCTCTGAAGAGGATGAAGATGTGACTGGAGAGCAAGTTGCTCAATACTTAGGAGCTATCATGAAGCTGAATGCCAAGTTGTTTGGTAATGAGACTTGGGAAAGTGAACCTCCCTTGCTCATTAGCGAACTAGATACTTGGATTCAGAAAACTCTACCTCAAAAGAAACAAGATCCTGGCAAGTTCTTAATACCTTGTACCATTGGCACCATGAACTTTGCAAAAGCTCTATGTGATCTAGGGTCAGGGATAAATCTTATGCCACTCTCTGTAATGGAGAAGCTGGGGATCATTGAGGTACAACCTGCCTTGTTCTCATTACAATTGGCAGACAAGTCCATGAGACAAGCTTATGGAATAGTAGAGGACGTGCTAGTAAAGGTTGAAGGCCTTTACATCCCTGCTGATTTCATAATCCTAGACACTAGGAAGGAAGATGATGAATGCATCATCCTAGGAAGACCTTTCCTAGCCACAGCAGGAGCTGTGATAGATGTCAACAGAGGCGAGTTAGTCCTTCAATTGAATGGGGACTACCTTGTGTTTAAGGCACATGGGCATCCCTCTGTGACAAAAGAGAGTAAGCATGAAGAGCTTCTCTCAGTTCAGAGTCAAGAAGAGCCCACACAGTCAAACTCTAAGTTTGGTGTTGTGAGGCCACAACCAAACTCTAAGTTTGGTGTTAAGATCCCATATCCAAACTCTAAGTTTGGTGTGGACAACTATACAACATTGACCTGATCACCTTGTGGCTCCATGAGAGCCACTGTCAAGCTATTGACATTAAAGAAGCGCTTGTTGGGAGGCAACCCAATTTTATTTATCTAATTTTATTTTATTTTGTTTTATTGTTATTTTTGTGTTTTATTAGGTACATGATCATGAGAAGTCACGAAAAAAATCAAAAAAATTAAAAACAGAGTCAAAAACAGAAGAAAAAAATTTTCACCCTGGAGGACGCACGGGCTGGCGTTCAACGCCAGTAAGATGCATCTGGCTGGCGTTCAACGCCAGAACAGAGCACCATTCTGGCGCTGAACGCCAGAAACAAGCAACATCCTGGCGCTGAACGCCAGGAATGTGCCTGGAGGAGACAAGCTGGCGTTAAACGCCAGCAACAAGCATGAAACTGGCGTTTAACGCCAGAAACATGCATTACATGGGCGTTGAATGCCCAGAACGTGCACCAATGGGCATTTGAACGCCAGAATGATGCACGAAGGCAATTTACATGCCTATATGGTGAAGGAATGGTATTTCTTTTCACCTCAGGATCTGTGGACCCCACAGGATCCCCACCTACCATATTCCCACCTTTTCTTTTAATCCTAATCACACTCTCCTAATCCAAATCTCATTTCACTCTTCCCAATATCACACTTCCCAAAAACCTTCACCAATCACCTCAATTCCTCTTCCCAATTACCCCATTCACCATTCACATCAACCCACTCTTCCCCATAAACCCCACCTACCTTCATAAAATTCAAATTCACTTTCCCACCCATTCCCACCCAAAATGGCCGAATACCCACCCTCCCTCTCCCTATAAATACCCTTCCCTTCTACTTCATTTTTCACACAACACAACCCCTTCTTCTCCCACATAGCCGAACCTACTTCTCCCCCTCTCCACTATATTCTCTTCTTCTTCTTCTACTCTTCTTTTCTTTCTTGCTCGAGGACGAGCAAAATTTTAAGTTTGGTGTGGTAAAAGCATAACTTTTTGTTTTTCCATTACCATCAATGGCACCTAAGGCCGGAGTATCCTCTAAAAAAAGGAAAGGGAAGACAAAAGCTTCCACCTCCGAGTCATGGGAGAAGGAAAGATTCATCTCCAAGAGCCATCAAGACCACTTCTATGATGTTGTGGCAAAGAAGAAGGTGATCCCCGAGGTCCCTTTCAAGCTCAAAAAGAATGAGTATCCGGAAATCCGACATGAAATCCAAAGAAGAGGGTGGGAAGTCCTAACCAACCCCATGCAACAAGTTGGAATATTGATGGTTCAAGAGTTCTATGCCAATGCATGGATCACTAGGAACCATGATCAAAGTATGAACCCGAATCCAAAGAACTATCTTACAATGGTTCGGGGGAAATACTTAGATTTTAGTCCGGAAAATGTGAGGTTGGCGTTTCACTTGCCCATGATGCAAGAAGATGAACGCCCCTACACTAGAAGGGTCAACTTTAATCAAAGGTTGGACCAAGTCCTTACGGATATATGTGTGGAAGGAGCCCAATGGAGAATAGACTCCAAAGGCAAGCCAGTTCAACTAAGAAGACTGGATCTCAAGCCCGTGGCTAGAGGATGGTTGGAGTTCATCCAAAGATCCATCATTCCTACTAGCAACCGATCTGAAGTTACTGTGGATCGGGCCATCATGATCCATAGCATCATGATTGGAGAGGAAGTAGAAGTTCATGAGGTCATCTCCAATGAACTCTACAAAATAGCCGACAAGTCCTCACCCATGGCACGGCTAGCTTTCCCTCACCTTATTTGCCATCTATGTTGGAGTTATCATAGATGGAGATGTCTCCATTGAAGAAGACAAGCCCATCACCAAGAAAAGGATGGAGCAAGCAAGAGAAGCTCCTCACGGCCCTCAAGAAGTGCATGAGGAAGCTCATCATCAACAAATTCCTGAGATACCTCAAGGAATGCACTTTCCTCCCAACAACTATTGGGAGCAACTCAACACCTCCTTAGAAGATTTGAGCCATAATGTGGAACAATTAAGGGTGGAACATCATGAGCACTCCATCATTCTCCAAGAAATAAGAGAAGACCAAAGAGCAATGAGGGAGGAGCAACAAAGGCAAGGAAGGGACATAGAAGAGCTGAAGAACATCATTGGCCCTTCAAGAAGAAGACGCCACTAAAGGTGGATTCATTCCTTATTCTTTATTTCTTTCTGTTTTCGGTTTTTAGTGTTGTGTTTATCTATGTTTTGTGTCTTTACTTCATGATCATTAGTATGTAACCATGCCTTAAAGCTATGAATTAAATCCATTAATCCTTCACCTCTCTTAAATGAAAAATGTTTTAATTCAAAAGAACAAGAAGTACATGAATTTCGAATTTATCCTTGAATTTAATTTAATTATATTGATGTGGTGGCAATACTTTCTGTTTTCTGAATGAATGCTTGAACAGTGCATATTTTTGATCTTGTTGTTTATGAGTGTTAAAATTGTTGGCTCTTGAAAGAATGATGAACAAAGAGAAATGTTATTGATGATCTGAAAAATCATGAAATTGATTCTTGAAGCAAGAAAAAGCAGTGAAAAAGGAAGCTTGCGAAAAAAAAATGGCGAAAAAAATTAGAAAGAAAAAGAAAAAGCAAGCAGAAAAAGCCAATAGCCCTTAAAACCAAAAGGCAAGGGTAAAAAGGATCCAAGGCTTTGAGCATCAATGGATAGGAGGGCCCAAGGAAATTAAATCCAGGCCTAAGCGGCTAAATCAAAGCTGTCCCTAACCATGTGCTTGTGTCATGAAGGTCCAAGTCAAAAGCTTGAGACTGAGTGGTTAAAGTCGTGATCCAAAGCAAAAGAGTGTGCTTAAGAGCTCTGGACACCACTAACTGGGGACTCTAGCAAAGCTGAGTCACAATCTGAAAAGGTTCACCCAGTTATGTGTCTGTGGCATTTGTGTATCCGGTGGTAATACTGGAAAACAAAATGCTTAGGGCCACAGCCAAGACTCATAAGTAGCTGTGTTCAAGAATCAACATGCTTAACTAGGAGAGTCAATAACACTATCTGAAATTCTGAGTTCCCAGAGATGCCAATCACTCTGAACTTCAAAGGAAAAAGTGAGATGCCAAAACTGTTCAGAAGCAAAAAGCTACAAGTCCCGCTCATCTAATTAAATTAATATTCATTGATATTCTGAGATTTATAGTATATTCTCTTCTTTTTATCCTAATTGATTTTCAGTTGCTTGGGGACAAGCAACAATTTAAGTTTGGTGTTGTGATGAGCGGATAATTTATACGCTTTTTGGCATTATTTTTAGGTAGTTTTTAGTAAGTTTGAGCTACTTTTAGGGATGTTTTCATTAGTTTTTATGCTAAATTCACATTTCTGGACTTTACTATGAGTTTGTGTGTTTTTCTGTGATTTCAGGTAAATTCTGACTGAAATTGAGGGACTTGAGCAAAACTCTGAAGAAGGCTGACAAAAGGACTGCTGATGCTGTTGGAATCTGACCTCCCTGCACTCGAAATGGATTTTCTGGAGCTACAGAATTCCAATTGGCGCGCTCTCAACGGCGTTGGAAAGTAGACATCCACGGCTTTCCAGAAATATATAATAGTCCATACTTTATTCGAAGATTGACGACGTAACTTGGCGTTGAACGCCAAGTTCATGCTGCTGTCTGGAGTTAAACGCCAGAAAAACGTCATGATCCGGAGTTGAACGCCCAAAACACGTCATAACTCGGAGTTCAACTCCAAGAGAAGCCTCAGCTCTTGGATTGATCAAGCTCAGCCCAAGCATACACCAAGTGGGCCCCGGAAGTGAATTTATGCATCAAATACTTACTCATGTAAACCCTAGTAGCTAGTCTAGTATAAATAGGATAAGTTACTATTGTATTAGATATCTTTTGACAGTTTAATCTCTTGAATATTCGGTCACTTGATCATGGAGAGGGCTGGCCATTCGGCCATGCCTGAACCTCTTTTACTTATGTATTTTCAACGGTGGAGTTTCTGCACACCATAGATTAAGGGTGTGGAGCTCTGCTGTACCTCAAGTATTAATGCAATTCTATTTTCTTTTATTCAAATCTCTCTTATTCTTATTCCAAGATATTCATTCGTACCCAAGAACATGATGAGTGTAATGATGAAAGTGACGATCATTATCATTCTCACTTATGAACGCACGTGATTGACAACCACTTCCGTTCTACATGCAACCGAGCTTGAATTTGTATCTCTTAGATTCCCCAACAGAATCTTCGTGGTATAAGCTAGATAGATGGCGGCATTTATGAGGATCCGGAAAGTCTCACCTTGTCTGTGGTATTCCGAGTAGGATCCTGGGAATCCGGAAAGTCTCACCTTGTCTGTGGTATTCCGAGTAGGATTCCGGTAATGAATGACTGTGACGTGCTTCAGACTTGCAAGTGCTGGGCGTTAGTGACAGACGCAAAAGAATCAAGGGATTCTATTCCAGTAGGCGCAGGAACCAACCAGTGATTAGCCGTGCTGTGACAGAGTGCGTGAGCGTAGTTTTCACTGCGAGGATGGGATGTAGCTATCAACCATGGGTGATGCCTCCAGACGATTAGCCGTGCGAGTGACAGCCGCATAGGATCATTTTCCCGAGAGGATTGAAAGTAGCCACCGCTGATGGTGAACCCCTATATACAGCTTGCCATGGAAAGGAGTAAGAAGGATTGAGTTGAAGAAGTGGGAAAACAGGCGTCCTTGAGCCATACAGTATCTCCATTCGCTTATCTGAAATTCCCACCAATGAATCAGCATAAGTATTCTATCCCTTTTATTATTTATTTTCTTATTTCTATTTTCGAAACCATCAATCAATTTAATCTGCCTAACTGAGATTTACAAGGTGACCATAGCTTGCTTCATACCAACAATCTCTGTGGGATCGACCCTTACTCACGTAAGGTTTATTACTTGGACGACCCAGTATACTTGCTGGTTAGTTGAACGGAGTTGTGAGCTTCTCTAACAGTGCCTGAAACTCTTTTATCACAATTTCGTCCACCAAGTTTTTGGCGCCGTTGCCGGGGATTGTTCGAGTTTGGACAACTGACGGTTCATCTTGTTGCTCAGATTAGGTAATTTTCTTTTCAAAAATCTTTTTCAAAATTTTTCTTTTCTTTTTCGTTTTTCCAAAAATGTTTTTCGAAAAAATTTATAAAAATACAAAAAAATTAGAAAATCATAAAAACCAAAAAAAATATTTTGTGTTTCTTGTTTGAGTCTTGTGTTAATTTTTAGGTTTGGTGTCAATTACATGCTTTTAAAATTTTTCTTGCATTTTTTTTTCGAAAATCTCATGCATTCATAGTGTTCTTCATGATCTTCAAGTTGTTCTTGATAAGTCTTCTTGTTTGATCTTGATGATTTCTTGTTTTGTGTTGTTTGTTGTTTTTCATATGCATTTTTCGTTTGTTAGAGTCCATGCATTAAAGATTTCTAAGTTTGGTGTCTTGCATGTTTTCTTTGCATCAAAAATTTTTCAAAATTATGTTCTTGATGTTCATCATGATCTTCAAAGTGTTCTTGGTGTTCCTCTTGACATTCATAGTGTTCTTGCATGCATCTTGTGTTTTGATCTAAAATCTTTATGTTTTGGGTCATTTTTATGTTTTTCTCTTCATCATAAAAAAAAATTCAAAAAAATAAAAAAATTATCTTTTCCTTTTTTATCTCCTAATTTTCGAAAATTTGAGTTGACTTAGTCAAAAATTTTAAAAATTAGTTGTTTCTTACAAGTCAAGTCAAAGTTTCAATTTTAAAAATCTTATCTTTTCAAAACTTTTTCAAAAATTAATTCTTTTCCTTTTTTTTATTAATTTTCGAAATTTTTTTAAAATATTTTTCAAAATATTTTTCTTATCTTTTACATCATATTTTCGAAAATTAGCTAACAAGTAAATGTGATTGATTCAAAAATTTGAAGTTTGTTACTTTCTTGTTAAGAAAGGTTCAATCTTTAAATTCTAGAATCTTATCTTTTAGTTTCTTGTTAGTTAAGTAATTAATTTTAATTTTAAAAATTAAATCTTTTTCAAAACTAATTTCAATCATATCTTTTTAAAACCATATCTTTTAAAATCATATCTTTTCAAAAAAATATCTTTTTAATCTTATCTTTTCATATCTTTTTATCTTATCTAATTATCTTATCTTTTTATCTTATCTTTTTCAAAATTTTATCTTTTTCCAAATTTGATTTCAAAATATCTTATCTAACTTATTTTCTTATCTTTTTCAAATTTGACTTTTTGGTTGTTTCTTATCTTTTTCAAAACCACCTAACTACCTTTCCCTCTCTAATTTTCGAAAATACCTCCCTCTTTTTCAAAAAATTCTTTTTAATTAACTAATTGTTTCAAGTTTTAATTTTAATTTTAATTCATCTTTAATTTTCGAAATTACTAACTCCTTTTCAAAAATATTTTCGAAAATCCCTCT
Source organism: Arachis hypogaea (assembly GCF_003086295.3). Classification (NCBI taxonomy): domain Eukaryota; kingdom Viridiplantae; phylum Streptophyta; class Magnoliopsida; order Fabales; family Fabaceae; genus Arachis; species Arachis hypogaea. The sequence goes on along the minus strand of NC_092044.1, from coordinate 9,776,284 downwards.
CTCATCTTCTTCTATTTATTTATTTATTTACTAACACTTCTCTTCATCTCTTATCACCTCCCCTATCCTTACTCTTTATACAGACTATTCATCCCTCTCCTTCCATTATCCCCTTTCTTCTTCTACTAATAATAAGGATCCTCTTTACTATGACATAGAAGATTCCTCTTCCTTTTCTTTTCCTCTTCTCTTTCATATGAGCAGGAACAAGGAAAAAGGCATTCTTGTTGAAGCTGATCCAGAACCTGAAAGGACTCTGAAGAGGAAACTAAGAGAAACTAAATTACAACAATTCAGAGACATAGTAGAGCTCAAGGACATCAATGGTCCTTCAAGAAGGCGCCACCCTCACTAAGGTGGACTCATTCCTTGTTCTTAAATTTTTCTTCTGCTTTTCATTTTTTTTATGTTATATGTTTATCTATACTTGTGTCTTTATTACATGATCATTAGTAGTTAGTAACTATGTCTTAAAGTTATGAATAAATCCATTAATCCTTCACCTCTCTTAAATGAAAAATGTTTTAATTCAAAAGAACAAGAAGTACATGAACTTCAAATTTATCCTTGAATTTAATTTAATTATATTGATGTGGTGACAATACTTTTTGTTTTCTGAATGAATGCTTGAACAGTGCATATTTTTGATCTTGTTGTTTATGAATGTTAAAATTGTTGGCTCTTGAAAGAATGATGAACAAAGAGAAATGTTATTGATGATCTGAAAAATCATGAAATTGATTCTTGAAGCAAGAAAAAGCAGTGAAAAAGCAAAAGCTTGTAAAAAAAAAAGAAAAAGAAAATGGCGAAAAAAAATATGGAAAGAAAAAGAAAAAGCAAGCAGAAAAAGCCAATAGCCCTTAAAACCAAAAGGCAAGGGTAAAAAGGATCCAAGGCTTTGAGCAGCAATGGATAGGAGGGCCCAAGGAAATTAAATCCAGGCCTAAGCGGCTAAATCAAGCTGTCCCTAACCATGTGCTTGTGTCATGAAGGTCCAGGTGAAAAGCTTGAGACTGAGTGGTTAAAGTCGTGATCCAAAGCAAAAGAGTGTGCTTAAGAGCTCTGGACACCTCTAACTGGGGACTTTAGCAAAGCTAAGTCATAATCTGAACAGGTTCACCCGGTTATGTGTCTGTGGCATTTATGTATCCGGTGGTAATACTGGAAAACAAAATGCTTAGGGCCACGGCCAAGACTCATAAGTAGCTGTGTTCAAGAATCAACATGCTTAACTAGGAAAGTCAATAACACTATCCGAAATTCTAAGTTCCTAGAGAAGCCAATCATTCTAAACTTCAAAGGAAAAAGTGGGATGCCAAAACTGTTCAGAAGCAAAAAGCTACAAGTCCCACTCATCTAATTAGAATTAATATTCATTTATATTTTGGAATTTATAGTATATTCCCTTCTTTTTATCCTAATTGATTTTCAGTTGCTTGGGGACAAGCAACAATTTAAGTTTGGTGTTGTGATGAGCGGATAATTTATACGCTTTTTGGCATTGTTTTTAGGTAGTTTTTAGTAAGTTTGAGCTACTTTTAGGGATGTTTTCATTAGTTTTTATGTTAAATTCACATTTCTGGACTTTACTATGAGTTTGTGTGTTTTTCTGTGATTTCAGGTAAATTCTGGCTGAAATTGAGGGACTTGAGCAAAACTCTGAAAAAGGCTGACAAAAGGACTGCTGATGCTGTTGGAATCTGACCTCCCTGCACTCGAAATGGATTTTCTGGAGCTACAGAACTCCAATTGGCGCGCTCTCAACGACGTTGGAAAGTAGACATTCAGAGCTTTCCAGCAATATATAATAGTCCATACTTTATTCGGAAATTGACGACGTAACTTGGCGTTGAACGCCAAGTACATGCTACTGTCTGGAGTTAAACGCCAGAAAAACGTCATGATCCGGAGTTGAACGCCCAAAACACGTTATAACTTGGAGTTCAACTCCAAGAGAAGCCTCAGCTCGTGGATAGATCAAGCTCAGCCCAAACATACACCAAGTGGGCCCCGGAAGTGGATTTATGCATCAATTACTTACTCATGTAAACCCTAGGAGCTAGTTTATTATAAATAGAACTTTTTACTATCATATTATCATCCTGGATTGTATTTTGAATCCTGTGATCATGTTTTGGGGGCTGGCCATTCGGCCATGCCTGAACCTTTCACTTATGTATTTTCAACGGTGGAGTTTCTGCACACCATAGATTAAGGGTGTGGAGCTCTGCTGTACCTCAAGTTTCAATACAATTACTATTACTTTCTATTCAATTCTCTTTTATTCTTATTCCAAGACATACGTTGCACTTCAACTTGATGAATGTGATGATCCGTGACACTCATCATCATTCTCACCCATGAACGCGCGTGACTGACAACCACTTCCGTTCTACCTTAGGCCGGGCGCATATCTCTTAGATTCCCCAACAGAATCTTCGTGGTATAAGCTAGATAGATGGCGGCATTCATGAGGATCCGGAAAGTCTAAACCTTGTCTGTGGTATTCTGAGTAGGATTCTGGGATTGAATGACTGTGACGAGCTTCAAACTCCTGAAGGCTGGGCGTGATGACAAGCGCAAAAGAATCAAGGGATTCTATTCCAACCTGATTGAGAACCGACAGATGATTAGCCGTGCTGTGACAGAGCATAGGAACGTTTTCACTGAGAGGATGGGATGTAGCCATTGACAACGGTGATGCCCTACATACAGCTTGCCATGGAAGGAGTAAGAAGGATAGGATGAATGTAATAAGAAAGTAGAGATTCAAGAGGAGCACAACATCTCCATACGCCTATCTGAAATTTCCACTATTGATTTACATAAGTATCTCTATCCATTTTATTTTCTGTTTATTTTTATTAATCATATTTGATTTTCTAAATTCCATAATTTTATCCTCCTGACTGGGATTCACAAGATGACCATAGCTTGCTTCACACCAACAATCTCTGTGGGATCGACCCTTACTCACGTAAGGTATTACTTGGACGACCCAGTACACTTGCTGGTTAGTTGAACGGAGTTGTGTCCACACATAAGTGCCATAATAAGGATTCCATACAACAACAAAGAATACTACATTGATGTGATCACAATTTCGTCCACCAAGTTTTTGGCGCCGTTGTCGGGGATTATTGAGTTTGAACAATTGAAGGCATATTTTATTTCTTAGATCAGGAATAATTTATTTTTGTTGTTACAGAGTCATTAAATTTTGATAGGACAGTTTCTTTTCAAAAATTTCTTTTCAAAATTATTATTTTTCTTAATTAATTGTTGATTTTTCGTGAATTTAGTGTCTTATTTTAAGTTTGGTGTTTTCTTGTTAATCTCTTTATAATTTTCGAAAATTTTATTAAAGTTTTTTAAAAATTTTAAGTTTGGTGTTCTTTCTTTTGTTCTTGGTGTTCTTGTGAATCTTCAAATTGTTCTTGAGTTTTTCTTGTGTCTGGATCTTAAAATTTTTAAGTTTGGTGTTCCTTGGTGTTTTCCCTCCAAAAATTTTCGAAAATAAGGAGCATTAGATTTAAAAATTTTAAGTCTTGTGCCTTTTGTGTGTTTTTCTCTTTCATCACAAAATTCAAAAAAAAAAAATATTTCAAATTTCAAAAGATAAGAAAAAGATAAGATAGAAGATATGATTTTAAAAGATATGATCAGAAAAAGATATAATTTAAAAAGAGAAAGATATGAATAATAAATTAAAAGATAAATTTGAAATTTTTAATTTTGAAAAAGATTTTAAAAAGATAATTGACTTAAAAGAGTTGGATTGGATTGGAAAACCATTTGGCTTTATGAATTAAGATATATTTAATATTTTTGAAACGTGGATTTTTAGAAATCAGGGTTTTTAGAAATTAGGATAAAAACTTTTGGAATTGAAGATGATATTTTGAAACATGTTTATGCAAGAAATCATGAATTGAAACATAAAATTTTTGAAAAATTATGAAGAAAAACGAAATTGTACCTCCTCCCACCATCCTGGCGTTAAACGCCCAAATGATGCATGTTTTGGGCGTTTAACGCCCAATTGTTGCTTCTCCTGGGCGTTCAACGCCCATCTGATGCTTCTTTCTGGCGTTGAACGCCAGAAAGTCCTTTGTTACTGGGCGTTTTTCTGAACGCCCAGGATGCTAGCAGACTGGCGTTAAACGCCCAGAAGGTGCTTCTTTCTGGCGTTTAACGCCCAGAAGATGCTCCTTTCTGGCGTTTAACGCCCAGATGGCTACCCTTACTGGCGTTAAACGCCCAGTGGGTGCTTCTTTTGGGCGTTCAACGCCCAAAGTATTTCTTACTGGCTTTTTCACGCCAGTGAGCTTCCAATTTTCCTTGTAACTTTGTGACTTCACCCAATTGCTATTTCACCTTTTGAAGATACTGTAGCATCTACCTATAAAACTTCAAATTATTAGAAAAACGAATAAAATTAAATTTTGTGATTGGCATGGGTTGCCTCCCAGCAAGCGCTTCTTTAATGTCATTAGCTGGACTATCACTGATCTTCAATTAAGTCTCAGTCTTGAGCATTCTTGCTCGAAATTACCTTCAAGATAGTGTTTAACTCTTTGTCCATTAACAATGAACTTTTTGTTAGAGTCATTATCCTGAAGTTCTATGTATCCATATGGTGATACGCTTGTGATTACATATGGACCTCTCCACCGGGATTTTAATTTCCCGGGGAATAATTTGAGCCTTGAATTAAATAGCAGAACTTTCTGTCCTGGCTCAAAGACTCTGGATGACAATTTCTTATCATGCCATCTTTTTGCTTTCTCCTTGTAAATTTTTGCATTCTCGAAAGCATTGAGTCTAAATTCCTCTAGCTCATTTAACTGGAGCAATCGTCTTTCTCCAGCTAACTTGGCATCAAGGTTCAGGAATCTGGTTGCCCAGTAGGCCTTGTGTTCCAGTTCCACTGGCAAGTGACACGCCTTTCCATACACAAGCTGGTATGGAGAGGTCCCTATGGGGGTCTTGAATGCTGTTCTGTATGCCCACAGAGCATCATCCAAGCTTCTTGCCCAATCCCTTCTACGGTTAATTACAGTCCGTTCCAGGATTCTTTTAAGTTCTCTATTTGAGACTTCAGCTTGCCCATTAGTTTGTGGGTGATATGGAGTAGCTACCCTGTGGTTGACTCCATAACGTACCAGAGCAGAGTATAGCTGTTTATTACAGAAATGAGTGCCCCCATCACTGATTAACACTCTAGGGATACCAAATCTGCTGAAGATATGTTTCTGGAGGAATTTTAACACTGTTTTAGTGTCATTAGTGGGTGTTGCAATAGCCTCCACCCATTTGGATACATAATCCACTGCCACCAGAATATAAGTGTTTGAGTATGATGGTGGGAAGGGTCCCATGAAGTCAATGCCCCATACATCAAACAACTCAATCTCCAAGATTCCTTGTTGAGGCATGGCATAACTGTGAGGTAGGTTGCCTGATCTTTGGCAACTATCACAATTAAGCACAAATGCTCGGGAGTCTTTATAGAGAGTAGGCCAGTAGAAGCCACTTTGGAGGACTCTTGTGGCTGTTCGTTCACTTCCAAAATGTCCTCCATACTGTGATCCATGGCAATGCCAAAGGATCTTCTGTGCTTCTTCTTTAGGCACACATCTACGGATTACTCCGTCTGCACATCTCTTAAAGAGATATGGTTCATCACAAAGATAGTACTTTGCATCTCTGATTAATTTCTTTGATTGCACCCTACTGTACTCTTTGGGTATGAATCTCACTGCCTTGTAGTTTGCAATGTCTGCAAACCATGGCACTTCCTGGATGGCAAACAGTTGCTCATCCGGAAAGGTTTCAGAGATATCAGTGAGAGGGAGGGACGCCCCTTCCACTGGTTCTATTCGGGACAGGTGATCTGCCACTTGATTCTCTGTCCCTTTTCTGTCTCTTATTTCTATATCAAACTCTTGCAGAAGTAACACCCATCTGATGAGTCTGGGTTTTGAATCCTGCTTTGTGAGTAGATATTTAAGAGCAGCATGATCAGTGTACACAATCACTTTTGATCCTACTAAATAGGATCTGAATTTGTCAATGGCGTAAACCACTGCTAGTAGCTCTTTTTCTGTGGTTGTGTAATTCTTCTGTGCATCATTTAGAACACGGCTGGCATAGTAAATGACGTGCAAAAGCTTGTCATGCCTTTGTCCCAACACTGCACCAATGGCATGGTCACTGGCATCACACATCAATTCAAATGGTAATGTCCAGTCTGGTGCAGAGATGATTGGTGCAGTAACCAATTTAACTTTCAGAGTCTCAAATGCCTGCAGACACTCTTTATCAAAGATAAATGGCGTGTCAGCAGCTAACAGGTTGCTCAGAGGTTTGGCGATTTTTGAAAAATCTTTTATGAACCTCCTATAGAATCCTGCATGCCCCAGAAAGCTTCTGATTGCCTTAACATTAGCAGGTGGTGGTAATTTTTCAATTACTTCTACCTTAGCTTGATCCACCTCTATTCCCTTGTTCGAAATTTTGTGCCCAAGGACAATTCCTTCAGTCACCATAAAGTGACATTTTTCCCAGTTTAAAACCAGGTTAGTCTCTTGGCATCTTTTCAGAACAAGTGCTAAATGGTTAAGGCAGGAGCTGAATGAGTCTCCAAATACTGAGAAGTCATCCATGAAGACTTCCAGGAATTTTTCCACCATATCAGAGAAAATTGAGAGCATGCACCTCTGAAAGGTTGCAGGTGCATTGCACAGGCCAAATGGCATCCTTCTGTAAGCAAATACTCCAGATGGACATGTGAATGCCGTTTTCTCTTGATCCTGGGGATCTACTGCAATTTGATTATAACCTGAATATCCATCCAGGAAGCAGTAGTATTCATGACCTGCTAGTCTTTCTAGCATCTGGTCTATGAATGGTAAAGGAAAATGATCCTTTCTGGTGGCTGTATTGAGCCTTCTATAATCAATGCACATACGCCACCCTGTAACTGTCCTTGTAGGAACCAGTTCATTTTTTTCATTATGAACCACTGTCATGCCTCCTTTCTTAGGGACAACTTGAACAGGGCTCACCCAGGGGCTGTCAGAAATAGGATAAATAATCCCAGCCTCTAGTAATTTAGTGACCTCTTTCTGCACCACTTCTTTCATAGCTGGATTCAGCCGCCTTTGTGGTTGAACCACTGGCTTGGCGTCATCCTCCAGCAAGATTTTGTGCATGCATCTGGCTGGGCTAATGCCCTTAAGATCACTAATGGACCACCCAAGAGCTGTCATGTGCGTCCTTAGCACTTGAATTAGTGCTTCCTCTTCCTGTGGCTCTAAGGTAGAGCTTATAATTACAGGAAAAGTATCACCTTCTCCCAGAAATGCATATTTCAGGGATGGTGGTAATGGTTTGAGTTCGGGTTTTGGAGGTTTCTCCTCTTCTTGAGGGATTTTCAGAGGTTCTATTATCTTCTCTGATTCCTCCAAATCAGGCTGAACATCTTTAAAGATGTCCTCTAGCTCTGATTCGAGACTCTCAGCCATATTGACCTCTCTTACCAGAGAGTCAATAATATCAACACTCATGTAGTCATTTGGGGTGTCTGGATGTTGCATGGCTTTGACAACATTCAACTTAAACTCCTCCTCATTGACTCTCAAGGTTACTTCCCCTTTTTGGACATCAATGAGGGTTCGGCCAGTGGCTAGGAAAGGTCTTCCTAGAATGAGAGTTGCACTCTTGTGCTCCTCCATTTCCAGCACCACAAAGTCAGTAGGAAAGGCGAATGGCCCGACCTTGACAATCATGTCTTCGATCACTCCTGATGGGTATTTAATGGAGCCATCAGCAAGTTGAAGACATATCCTGGTTGGTTTGATTTCTTCAGTCAAACCAAGCTTTCTGATAGTAGATGCAGGTATTAGATTGATACTTGCCCCAAGATCACATAAAGCTTGCTTGGTACAAGTACCTTCTAATGTGCATGGTATCATAAAGCTTCCAGGATCTTTAAGCTTCTCAGGTAAGCTCTTCAGAATGACTGCACTGCATTCTTCAGTGAGGTAAACTCTTTCAGTCTCCCTCCAATCCTTCTTATGACTTAAGATCTCTTTCATGAACTTAGCATAAGAGGGTATTTGCTCAAGTGCTTCTGCAAACGGAATCTTTATTTCAAGAGTCCTGAGATAGTCTGCAAAGCGGGCAAATTGCTTATCCTGTTCCGCTTGGCGGAGTTTTTGAGGATAAGGCATTTTGGCTTTGTATTCCTCAACCTTAGTTGCTGCAGGTTTATTACTTACAGAAGTGGGTTGGGAAGCCTTTTTAGAAGGGTTGTTATCAGCACTTGTATGTGACTGATCACCCACTGGCATTTGAATGCCAGGGGTAGAAGCTGGAGTGGTGTTAGACGCCATCTCCCCATTTGTTACTGGTGTTTGAACGCCAGAACCATGTTCCCTTTGGGCGTTCAACGCCGGATTCATGCTTGTTTCTGGCGTTGAACGCCAGGAATGAGCATGGTCTGGGCGTTCAGCACCAGCATCATTCCTCTCTGGGCTCTGATTGTCCTCAGAGGGATTTTGAGTAGACATCTGTTCATTTCTTGGCTTCCTGCTGCTTTGAAGTGAGTTATTCAATGTTTTCCCACTTCTTAGTTGAACTGCTTGGCATTCTTCTGCTATTTGTTTTGACAGTTGTTTTTCTGTCTGCTTTAATTGCACTTCCATATTCCTGTTAGCCATTCTTGTTTCCTGTAATATTTCCTTGAATTCGGCTAGCTGCTGAGTTAGAAAGTCTAATTGCTGATTAATTTCATTAGCCTGATCCACCGGACTGAGTTCAACAGTTACTGTTCTAGCTTCTTCTTTCATGGAAGATTCACTGTTTAGATACAGATGCTGATTTCTGGCAACTGTATCAATAAGCTCTTGAGCTTCTTCAATTGTTTTTCTCATATGTATAGATCCACCAGCTGAGTGGTCTAGAGAAATCTGAGCTTTTTCTGTAAGTCCATAGTAAAAGATGTCTAATTGCACCCATTCTGAAAACATTTCAGAGGGGCATTTTCTTAACATCTCTCTGTATCTCTCCCAGGCATCATAAAAGGGATTCATTATCTCCTTGTTTGAAGCCTTGGATGCTTAGCCTCAGCTGTGTCATCCGTTTTGGAGGGAAATAGTGATTCAGAAATTTTTCTGACAGCTGTTTCCATGTTTTTATGCTGTTCTTAGGCTGGTTATTTAACCACCTCTTAGCTTGATCTTTTACAGCAAATGGAAACAGTAATAATCTGTAGACATCCTGATCCACTTCTTTATCATGTACTGTGTCAGCAAATTGTAAAAATTGTGCCAAAAACTCTGTAGGTTCTTCATGTGGAAGACCAGAATACTGGCAGTTTTGCTGCACCATGATAATGAGCTGAGGATTCAACTCAAAGCTACTAACTCCAATGGAGGGTATACAGATACTACCCCCATATGAAGCAGTAGTGGGGTTAGCATATGACCCCAGAGTCCTCCTGGACTGATCATTCCCACTTAATTCCATGATGGAATAAAAGAGATGATATGTATGTTGCTATTATTTATTTTATAAAAATTAATTTTTATAAAATAAAATAAAAACGAAATAAATAAAGGAAATTGGAAATATTTTGAAATTGAAATTTGAAATATTTTTTTTTTGAATTTTGTGATGAAAGAGAAAAACACACAAAAGGCACAAGACTTAAAATTTTTAAATCTAATGCTCCTTATTTTCAAAAATTTTTGGAGGAAAAACACCAAGGAACACCAAACTTAAAAATTTTAAGAACCAGACACAAGAAAAACTCAAGAACAATTTGAAGATTCACAAGAACACCAAGAACAAAAGAAAGAACACCAAACTTAAAATTTTTAGAAAACTTTAATAAAATTTTCGAAAATTATAAAGAGATTAACAAGAAAACACCAAACTTAAAATAAGACACTAAATTCACGAAAAATCAACAATTAATTAAGAAAAATAATAATTTTGAAAAGAAATTTTTGAAAAGAAACTATCCTATCAAAATTTAATGACTCTGTAACAACAAAAATAAATTATTCCTGATCTAAGAAATAAAATATGCCTTCAATTGTTCAAACTCAATAATCCCCGGCAACGGCGCCAAAAACTTGGTGGACGAAATTGTGATAAAAGAGTTTCAGGCACTGTTAGAGAAGCTCACAACTCCGTTCAACTAACCAGCAAGTGTACTGGGTCGTCCAAGTAATAAACCTTACGTGAGTAAGGGTCGATCCCACAGAGATTGTTGGTATGAAGCAAGCTATGGTCACCTTGTAAATCTCAGTTAGGCAGATTAAATTGATTGATGGTTTCGAAAATAGAAATAAGAAAATAAATAATAAAAGGGATAGAATACTTATGCTGATTCATTGGTGGGAATTTCAGATAAGCGAATGGAGATACTGTATGGCTCAAGGACGCCTGTTTTCCCACTTCTTCAACTCAATCCTTCTTACTCCTTTCCATGGCAAGCTGTATATAGGGGTTCACCATCAGCGGTGGCTACTTTCAATCCTCTCGGGAAAATGATCCTATGCGGCTGTCACTCGCACGGCTAATCGTCTGGAGGCATCACCCATGGTTGATAGCTACATCCCATCCTCGCAGTGAAAACTACGCTCACGCACTCTGTCACAGCACGGCTAATCACTGGTTGGTTCCTGCGCCTACTGGAATAGAATCCCTTGATTCTTTTGCGTCTGTCACTAACGCCCAGCACTTGCAAGTCCGAAGCACGTCACAGTCATTCATTACCGGAATCCTACTCGGAATACCACAGACAAGGTGAGACTTTCCGGATTCCCAGGATCCTACTCGGAATACCACAGACAAGGTGAGACTTTCCGGATCCTCATAAATGCCGCCATCTATCTAGCTTATACCACGAAGATTCTGTTGGGGAATCTAAGAGATACAAATTCAAGCTCGGTTGCATGTAGAACGGAAGTGGTTGTCAATCACGTGCGTTCATAAGTGAGAATGATAATGATCGTCACTTTCATCATTACACTCATCATGTTCTTGGGTACGAATGAATATCTTGGAATAAGAATAAGAGAGATTTGAATAAAAGAAAATAGAATTGCATTAATACTTGAGGTACAGCAGAGCTCCACACCCTTAATCTATGGTGTGCAGAAACTCCACCGTTGAAAATACATAAGTAAAAGAGGTTCAGGCATGGCCGAATGGCCAGCCCTCTCCATGATCAAGTGACCGAATATTCAAGAGATTAAACTGTCAAAAGATATCTAATACAATAGTAACTTATCCTATTTATACTAGACTAGCTACTAGGGTTTACATGAGTAAGTATTTGATGCATAAATTCACTTCCGGGGCCCACTTGGTGTATGCTTGGGCTGAGCTTGATCAATCCACGAGCTGAGACTTCTCTTGGAGTTGAACTCCGAGTTATGACGTGTTTTGGGCGTTCAACTCCGGATCATGACGTTTTTCTGGCGTTTAACTCCAGACAGCAGCATGAACTTGGCGTTCAACGCCAAGTTACGTCGTCAATCTTCGAATAAAGTATGGACTATTATATATTTCTGGAAAGCCGTGGATGTCTACTTTCCAACGCCTTTGAGAGCGCGCCAATTGGAATTCTGTAGCTCCAGAAAATCCATTTCGAGTGCAGGGAGGTCAGATTCCAACAGCATCAGCAGTCCTTTTGTCAGCCTTCTTCAGAGTTTTGCTCAAGTCCCTCAATTTCAGTCAGAATTTACCTGAAATCACAGAAAAACACACAAACTCATAGTAAAGTCCAGAAATGTGAATTTAGCATAAAAACTAATGAAAACATCCCTAAAAGTAGCTCAAACTTACTAAAAACTACCTAAAAACAATGCCAAAAAGCGTATAAATTATCCGCTCATCACAACACCAAACTTAAATTGTTGCTTGTCCCCAAGCAACTGAAAATCAATTAGGATAAAAAGAAGAGAATATACTATAAATCTCAGAATATCAATGAATATTAATTTAATTAGATGAGCGGGACTTGTAGCTTTTTGCTTCTGAACAGTTTTGGCATCTCACTTTTTCCTTTGAAGTTCAGAGTGATTGGCATCTCTGGGAACTCAGAATTTCAGATAGTATTATTGACTCTCCTAGTTAAGCATGTTGATTCTTGAACACAGCTACTTATGAGTCTTGGCTGTGGCCCTAAGCATTTTGTTTTCCAGTATTACCACCGGATACACAAATGCCACAGACACATAACTGGGTGAACCTTTTCAGATTGTGACTCAGCTTTGCTAGAGTCCCCAGTTAGTGGTGTCCAGAGCTCTTAAGCACACTCTTTTGCTTTGGATCACGACTTTAACCACTCAGTCTCAAGCTTTTGACTTGGACCTTCATGACATAAGCACATGGTTAGGGACAGCTTTGGTTTAGCCGGTTAGGCCTGGATTTAATTTCCTTGGGCCCTCCTATCCATTGATGCTCAAAGCCTTGGATCCTTTTTACCCTTGCCTTTTGGTTTTAAGGGCTATTGGCTTTTTCTGCTTGCTTTTTCTTTTTCTTTCTAATTTTTTTCGCCATTTTTTTTCGCAAGCTTCCTTTTTCACTGCTTTTTCTTGCTTCAAGAATCAATTTCATGATTTTTCAGATCATCAATAACATTTCTCTTTGTTCATCATTCTTTCAAGAGCCAACAATTTTAACACTCATAAACAACAAGATCAAAAATATGCACTGTTCAAGCATTCATTCAGAAAACAGAAAGTATTGCCACCACATCAATATAATTAAATTAAATTCAAGGATAAATTCGAAATTCATGTACTTCTTGTTCTTTTGAATTAAAACATTTTTCATTTAAGAGAGGTGAAGGATTAATGGATTTAATTCATAGCTTTAAGGCATGGTTACATACTAATGATCATGAAGTAAAGACACAAAACATAGATAAACACAACACTAAAAACCGAAAACAGAAAGAAATAAAGAATAAGGAATGAATCCACCTTTAGTGGCGTCTTCTTCTTGAAGGGCCAATGATGTTCTTCAGCTCTTCTATGTCCCTTCCTTGCCTTTGTTGCTCCTCCCTCATTGCTCTTTGGTCTTCTCTTATTTCTTGGAGAATGATGGAGTGCTCATGATGTTCCACCCTTAATTGTTCCACATTATGGCTCAAATCTTCTAAGGAGGTGTTGAGTTGCTCCCAATAGTTGTTGGGAGGAAAGTGCATTCCTTGAGGTATCTCAGGAATTTGTTGATGATGAGCTTCCTCATGCACTTCTTGAGGGCCGTGAGGAGCTTCTCTTGCTTGCTCCATCCTTTTCTTGGTGATGGGCTTGTCTTCTTCAATGGAGACATCTCCATCTATGATAACTCCAACATAGATGGCAAATAAGGTGAGGGAAAGCTAGCCGTGCCATGGGTGAGGACTTGTCGGCTATTTTGTAGAGTTCATTGGAGATGACCTCATGAACTTCTACTTCCTCTCCAATCATGATGCTATGGATCATGATGGCCCGATCCACAGTAACTTCAGATCGGTTGCTAGTAGGAATGATGGATCTTTGGATGAACTCCAACCATCCTCTAGCCACGGGCTTGAGATCCAGTCTTCTTAGTTGAACTGGCTTGCCTTTGGAGTCTATTCTCCATTGGGCTCCTTCCACACATATATCCGTAAGGACTTGGTCCAACCTTTGATTAAAGTTGACCCTTCTAGTGTAGGGGCGTTCATCTTCTTGCATCATGGGCAAGTGAAACGCCAACCTCACATTTTCCGGACTAAAATCTAAGTATTTCCCCCGAACCATTGTAAGATAGTTCTTTGGATTCGGGTTCATACTTTGATCACGGTTCCTAGTGATCCATGCATTGGCATAGAACTCTTGAACCATCAATATTCCAACTTGTTGCATGGGGTTGGTTAGGACTTCCCACCCTCTTCTTTGGATTTCATGTCGGATTTCCGGATACTCATTCTTTTTGAGCTTGAAAGGGACCTCGGGGATCACCTTCTTCTTTGCCACAACATCATAGAAGTGGTCTTGATGGCTCTTGGAGATGAATCTTTCCTTCTCCCATGACTCGGAGGTGGAAGCTTTTGTCTTCCCTTTCCTTTTTTTAGAGGATACTCCGGCCTTAGGTGCCATTGATGGTAATGGAAAAACAAAAAGCTATGCTTTTACCACACCAAACTTAAAATTTTGCTCGTCCTCGAGCAAGAAAGAAAAGAAGAGTAGAAGAAGAAGAAGAGAATATAGTGGAGAGGGGGAGAAGTAGGTTCGGCTATGTGGGAGAAGAAGGGGTTGTGTTGTGTGAAAAATGAAGTAGAAGGGAAGGGTATTTATAGGGAGAGGGAGGGTGGGTATTCGGCCATTTTGGGTGGGAATGGGTGGGAAAGTGAATTTGAATTTTATGAAGGTAGGTGGGGTTTATGGGGAAGAGTGGGTTGATGTGAATGGTGAATGGGGTAATTGGGAAGAGGAATTGAGGTGATTGGTGAAGGTTTTTGGGAAGTGTGATATTGGGAAGAGTGAAATGAGATTTGGATTAAGAGAGTGTGATTAGGATTAAAAGAAAAGGTGGGAATATGGTAGGTGGGGATCCTGTGGGGTCCACAGATCCTGAGGTGAAAAGAAATACCATTCCTTCACCATATAGGCATGTAAATTGCCTTCGTACATCATTCTGGCGTTCAAATGCCCATTGGTGCACGTTCTGGGCATTCAACGCCCATGTAATGCATGTTTCTGGCGTTAAACGCCAGTTTCATGCTTGTTGCTGGCGTTTAACGCCAGCCTGTCTCCTCCAGGCACATTCCTGGCGTTCAGCGCCAGGATGTTGCTTGTTTCTGGCGTTCAGCGCCAGAATGGTGCTCTGTTCTAGCGTTGAACGCCAGCCAGATGCATCTTACTGGCGTTGAACGCCAGCCCGTGCGTCCTCCAGGGTGAAAATTTTTTTCTTCTGTTTTTGACTCTGTTTTTAATTTTTTTGATTTTTTTCGTGACTTCTCATGATCATGTACCTAATAAAACACAAAAATAACAATAAAACAAAATAAAATAAAATTAGATAAATAAAATTGGGTTGCCTCCCAACAAGCGCTTCTTTAATGTCAATAGCTTGACAGTGGCTCTCATGGAGCCACAAGGTGATCAGGTCAATGTTGTATAGTTGTCCACACCAAACTTAGAGTTTGGATATGGGATCTTAACACCAAACTTAGAGTTTGGTTGTGGCCTCACAACACCAAACTTAGAGTTTGACTGTGTGGGCTCTTCTTGACTCTGAACTGAGAGAAGCTCTTCATGCTTACTCTCTTTTGTCACAGAGGGATGGCCATGTGCCTTAAACACAAGGTAGTCCCCATTCAATTGAAGGACTAACTCGCCTCTGTTGACATCTATCACAGCTCCTGCTGTGGCTAGGAAAGGTCTTCCTAGGATGATGCATTCATCATCTTCCTTCCTAGTGTCTAGGATTATGAAATCAGCAGGGATGTAAAGGCCTTCAACCTTTACTAGCACGTCCTCTACTATTCCATAAGCTTGTCTCATGGACTTGTCTGCCAATTGTAATGAGAACAAGGCAGGTTGTACCTCAATGATCCCCAGCTTCTCCATTACAGAGAGTGGCATAAGATTTATCCCTGACCCTAGATCACATAGAGCTTTTGCAAAGTTCATGGTGCCAATGGTACAAGGTATTAAGAACTTGCCAGGATCTTGTTTCTTTTGAGGTAGAGTTTTCTGAATCCAAGTATCTAGTTCGCTAATGAGCAAGGGAGGTTCACTTTCCCAAGTCTCATTACCAAACAACTTGGCATTCAGCTTCATGATAGCTCCTAAGTATTGAGCAACTTGCTCTCCAGTCACATCTTCATCCTCTTCAGAGGAAGAATAGTCTTCAGAGCTCATGAATGGTAGAAGGAGATTTAATGGAATCTCTATGGTCTCTATATGAGCCTCAGATTCCTCTGGATCCTTATTAAGAAACTCCTTCTTGCTTGAAGGACGTCCCAGGAGGTCTTCCTCACTAGGATTTTCGTCCTCCTCCTCCCTAGTGCATTCGGCCATATTGACTAAATCAATGGCCTTGCACTCTCCTTTTGGATTCTCTTCTGTTTTGCTTGGGAGAATACTGGGAGGAGTTTCAATGACTTTCTTACTCAGCTGGCCCACTTGTGCCTCCAAATTTCTAATGGAGGATCTTGTTTCATTCATGAAACTGAAAGTGGCCTTTGACAGATCAGAGATAATATTGGCTAAATTAGAAGTGTTTTGTTCTGAATTCTCTGTCTGTTGCTGAGAAGATGATGGATATGGCTTACTATTGCTCAGCCTATTGCGTCCACCATTGTTAAAGCCTTGTTGAGGCTTTTGTTGATCCTTCCAGGAGAAATTTGGATGATTTCTCCATGATGGGTTATAGGTGTTTCCATAAGGTTCACCCATGTAATTAACCTCTGCCATGGCAGGGTTCTCAGGATCATAAGCTTCTTCAGAAGCTTCCTCTCTAGTACTGTTGGATGCATGTTGCAGTCCATTCAGATTTTGAGAGATAATGTTAACCTGTTGAGTCAACATTTTGTTCTGAGCCAGTATGGCATTCAGAGCTTCAATTTCAAGAACTCCTTTCTTCTGCGGTATCCCATTATTCACAGAGTTCCTCTTAGAGGTGTACATGAACTGGTTGTTTGCAACCATGTCAATGAGTTCTTGAGCCTCTTCAGGCGTTTTCTTCAGGTGAATAGATCCACCTGCAGAATGGTCCAATGACATTTTCGAAAATTCAAAGAGACCATAATAGAATATATCTAATAGGGTCCATTCTGAAAACATGTCAGATGGACATCTTTTGGTCAACTGCTTGTATCTTTCCCAAGCTTCATAGAGGGATTCACCATCTTTTTGTTTGAAGGTTTGAACATCCACTCTCAGCTTGCTCAGCTTTTGAGGAGGAAAGAATTTATCCAAGAAGGCAGTGACCAGCTTATCCCAGGAGTCCAGGCTATCCTTAGGTTGTGAATCCAACCATATTCTAGCTCTGTCTCTTACAGCAAAAGGGAAAAGCATGAGTCTGTAGACTTCAGGATCAACTCCATTCGTCTTTACAGTCTCACAGATCTGCAAGAACTCAGTTAAAAACTGATAAGGATCTTCAGATGGAAGTCCATAAAACTTGCAGTTTTGTTGCATTAATGCAACTAGTTGAGGCTTAAGCTCAAAGTTATTGGCTCCAATGGCAGGAATGGAGATGCTTCTTCCATCAAACTTGGACGTTGGCTTTGTGAAGTCACCAAGCATTCTCCTTGCATTATTATTATTATTTTCGGCTGCCATGTCCTTCTCTTGTTCGAAAATTTCTGAAAGGTTATTTCTAGATTGTTGTAATTTAGCTTCTCTTAATTTTCTCTTCAGAGTCCTTTCAGGTTCTGGATCAATTTCAACAAGAGTGCCTTTTTCCCTGTTCCTGCTCATATGAAAGAGAAGAAAACAAGAAAAGAAAGAGGAATCCTCTATGTCACAGTATAGAGATTCCCTTATGTTAGTAGAAGAAGAAAGGGGTATAAGAAAGAAGAATGATGGATTCGGATTTTTGGATGAGGAGAGGTGAAGAGAAGTGTTAGTAATTAATTAATTAAATAGAATAAGAGAAGAGAAGAGAAATTTCGAAAATAATTTTTGAAAAAGGGGTTAGTATTTTCGAAAATCAAAGACAAAATATAATTAAAATTAAAATTTAAAACAAAAAGAATTTTTGAAAAAGAGAGGGAGAATTTTCAAAAATTAGAGAGGGAAAAGTAGTTAGGTGGTTTTGAAAAAGATAAGAAACAAACAAAAAGTTAGTTAGTTGATTGAAAAAGATTTGAAATCAAATTTTGAAAAAGATAAGAGGATAAGAAGTTAGATAAGATATTTTGAAATCAAATTTTGAAAAAGATAAAATTTTTGAAAAAGATAAGATAAAAGATAAAAAGATAAGATAAAAATTTTAATAAAAAGATAAGATAAAAGATAAAAAGATTTAATTTTTTTTTAAAAAGACTCAACTAACAAGAAACTACAAGATAAGATTCTAGAACTTAAAGATTGAACCTTTCTTAACAAGAAAGTAACAAACTTCAAATTTTTGAACCAATCACATTAATTGTTAGCTAATTTTCGAAAATTTGATATAAAGATAAGAAAAAGATTTTGAAAATATTTTGAAAAAGATTTTTGAAATTTTCGAAATTTATAAAAAAAATGAAAAAGATATGATTTTTGAAAGAGATTTTGAAAAGATTTTTAAAATTGAAATTTTGACTTAACTTGTAAGAAACAACTAATTTTAAAAATTTTTGACCAAGTCAACCCAAAATTTCGAAAATTTGGAGGAAAATAAGGAAAAGATGTTTTTTGATTTTTGAATTTTTAAAGAAAAACACAAAAATGACCCAAAACATGAAAATTTTGGATCAAGACACAAGGTGCATGCAAGAATGCTATGAATGTCAAGATGAACACCAAGAACACTTTGACGATCATAATGAACATCAAGAACATAATTTTGAAAAATTTTTGATGCAAAGAAAACATGCAAGACACCAAAATTAGAAATCTTTAATGCATGGAAGATATGAATGCAAAAGTGCACATGAAAAACAACAAAAGACACAAAACAAGAAATCATCAAGATCAAACAAGAAGACTTGTCAAGAACAACTTGAAGATCATGAAGAACACTATGAATGCATGAAATTTTCGAAAAAATGCAAGAAAAATTTTAAAAGCATGCAATTGACACCAAACTTAAAAATTAACACAAGACTCAAACAAGAAACACAAAATATTTTTTTGGTTTTTATGATTTTCTAATTTTTTTTTTGTATTTTTATTGATTTTTTCGAAAAACATTTTTGGAAAAACGAAAAAGAAAAGAAAAATTTTTTTGAAAAAGTTTTTGAAAAGAAAATTACCTAATCTGAGCAACAAGATGAACCGTCATTTGTCCATACTCGAACAATCCCCGGCAACGGCGCCAAAAACTTGGTGGACGAAATTGTGATAAAAGAGTTTCAGGCACTGTTAGAGAAGCTCACAACTCCGTTCAACTAACCAGCAAGTGTACTGGGTCGTCCAAGTAATAAACCTTACGTGAGTAAGGGTCGATCCCACAGAGATTGTTGGTATGAAGCAAGCTATGGTCACCTTGTAAATCTCAGTTAGGCAAATTAAATTGATTGATGGTTTCGAAAATAGAAATAAGAAAATAAATAATAAAAGGGATAGAATACTTATGCTGATTCATTGGTGGGAATTTCAGATAAGCGAATGGAGATACTGTATGGCTCAAGGACGCCTGTTTTCCCACTTCTTCAACTCAATCCTTCTTACTCCTTTCCATGGCAAGCTGTATATAGGGGTTCACCATCAGTGGTGGCTACTTTCAATCCTCTCGGGAAAATGATCCTATGCGGCTGTCACTCGCACGGCTAATCGTCTGGAGGCATCACCCATGGTTGATAGCTACATCCCATCCTCGCAGTGAAAACTACGCTCACGCACTCTGTCACAGCACGGCTAATCACTGGTTGGTTCCTGCGCCTACTGGAATAGAATCCCTTGATTCTTTTGCGTCTGTCACTAACGCCCAGCACTTGCAAGTCTGAAGCACGTCACAGTCATTCATTACCGGAATCCTACTCGGAATACCACAGACAAGGTGAGACTTTCCGGATTCCCAGGATCCTACTCGGAATACCACAGACAAGGTGAGACTTTCCGGATCCTCATAAATGCCGCCATCTATCTAGCTTATACCACGAAGATTCTGTTGGGGAATCTAAGAGATACAAATTCAAGCTCGGTTGCATGTAGAACGGAAGTGGTTGTCAATCACGTGCGTTCATAAGTGAGAATGATAATGATCGTCACTTTCATCATTACACTCATCATGTTCTTGGGTACGAATGAATATCTTGGAATAAGAATAAGAGAGATTTGAATAAAAGAAAATAGAATTGCATTAATACTTGAGGTACAGCAGAGCTCCACACCCTTAATCTATGGTGTGCAGAAACTCCACCGTTGAAAATACATAAGTAAAAGAGGTTCAGGCATGGCCGAATGGCCAGCCCTCTCCATGATCAAGTGACCGAATATTCAAGAGATTAAACTGTCAAAAGATATCTAATACAATAGTAACTTATCCTATTTATACTAGACTAGCTACTAGGGTTTACATGAGTAAGTATTTGATGCATAAATTCACTTCCGGGGCCCACTTGGTGTATGCTTGGGCTGAGCTTGATCAATCCACGAGCTGAGGCTTCTCTTGGAGTTGAACTCCGAGTTATGACGTGTTTTGGGCGTTCAACTCCGGATCATGACGTTTTTCTGGCGTTTAACTCCAGACAGCAGCATGAACTTGGCGTTCAACGCCAAGTTACATCGTCAATCTTCGAATAAAGTATGGACTATTATATATTGCTGGAAAGCCCTGGATGTCTACTTTCCAACGCCGTTGAGAGCGCGCCATTTGGAGTTCTGTAGCTCCAGAAAATCCATTTCGAGTGCAGGGAGGTCAGATTCCAACAGCATCAGCAGTCCTTTTGTCAGCCTTCTTCAGAGTTTTGCTCAAGTCCCTCAATTTCAGCCAGAATTTACCTGAAATCACAGAAAAACACACAAACTCATAGTAAAGTCCAGAAATGTGAATTTAACATAAAAACTAATGAAAACATCCCTAAAAGTAGCTTGAACTTACTAAAAACTACATAAAAACAATGCCAAAAAGCGTATAAATTATCCGCTCATCATTAGCTAGAGAAATAGTGAGCTGGTACCACTCATTCTTTGTATAAATAGCAACTATGTAACCACCTTTCAATTTATTTAGTTGATTCTTTCTAGTTTACTCAATTTCTCTCTCTCCCTCCCTTCTTCTTCCTCTCTCTCTCTCTCTCTCTCTCTCTCTCTCTTCCCCCTCCCCTCAAATTCTCTCTTCTCATCTCAGCTTCTGCTCTTGATACCTTTCATGGTATCAGAGCCTCTGATCCATGAAGCCTTCAGAACTATCTTCTTTATCCTCCTTTACAGCACTAGCTCAAATGGCTCGAAGGTATTGACATCAATCGCCAACTTTCTAGCAATAATCAAATTAGATGAAGACAATTTCAAAATATGAAAGCATCGTATTATCGTGCATCAAGTCTAATTGGATGTAGAGTTTGAAGAATAGGAACAAGATCAAGCAATTGAAAAGATATCTCCAGAATTTGAAGTTTAGGAGCAGCGCGATGAATGTCCTGTGGCTTAGATGCTATCATTGATGGATGAAAATTTTGTTAATAAATTAAAGTAGTTGATTGTGAATATGCTCATAAAATCTGATCGGTTCTAGAAGATTACTTCACTACTCGTCAGAAATCAAAAATCAAAATCTTGAAAGCTTAATTAAAAGGACTCAA
Source organism: Arachis hypogaea (assembly GCF_003086295.3). Classification (NCBI taxonomy): domain Eukaryota; kingdom Viridiplantae; phylum Streptophyta; class Magnoliopsida; order Fabales; family Fabaceae; genus Arachis; species Arachis hypogaea. The sequence continues at coordinate 9,754,830 of NC_092044.1, read as the reverse complement.
GAAATAAGGTTTAACACCCACAAAGTACATTGCTAAAATAAACAGGTAACAAGTTCTCTTACTGCATTTGGTACACTTCTATCGAAGGATGAACAGTTTGAATATACATTAGGAGGTCTAAATGAAGAATTTAATATCTTTATAATCGTGACAAATGCAAGGGTTAAACACATGTCAATCAATGAATATGAGATACAACTTCTTACTCAAGAAGAAGTAAATGAAATATTTAAAATGTTCTAATTTAGTGCTTGCTCAAGCAAATATGATGGAAAAAGACAATGAAAAAAATGTGTATGATAAAGAATATAATAGAAATTATAGTAGATGACAAGGGCAAAGAAAAAGATATCGAAACAGATTCTTTTATGGTGGTTGCAGATCTTATTCATCATCGTGGCATCAAAATAGAAAGCCTCAGTACCAATTATGCTCAAAGATAGGCTATATAGTTTGGCAATGTTACCAAAGATTCAATCAAAATTACCAACATCCGCAGTAGCACCATTCCAATGGCCCTCCTCCTTCAAATACATCCTTCCACAACACACCACAAGAAAGAAACTCCATCTCACCTCAAGCACTAGTAGCCAACTCAAATGCACAAAACTCAGAGTGGTATCCAGACTCAGGCGTATCCAGACTCAGGCGTCTTGCACCACATCACCTTCAACTAAATAAATCTCATCACTAGCTCTGAGTATGAAGGGCCAGAACAGGAATATAGAGGTAATAGAACATGTATCTATATTGTCATTATTAGAAAATCTATGATACATTCATTTATGTCTAACCACATTTTTCATCTTAAAAACCTCTTAGGTGTAACTACTATATCCAAGAACCTAGTGAGTATGTCTAAATTTGCATTAGACAATGGTGTGTTTTTCGAAATTTGATCTTATATAGACACTATAAAGTCTTAAAAAACAAGGAATATTCTACTGCAAGGCCAATTTAAGAATGGCTTGTATCATTTTGATGGAATTCAAGTTCCACGATCCATCAACTAGAGAAAAGAAAAGAGCTCAAAATCTAAGGATAATAGTCTAGTCACTCATGTTGATTGTTTCATTGTAACTACTACAAATGATAATTGCAATGCGAATTATACTGGTGCCTTTTTTACTAGTTCAATGCTTGTGACTAATTGTAAGAATATAAATTCTGGTACTCCAAATGTTAGCTACAGTAAGGTTGTCAAAAATTGTTCAAACACTGATGTATGTAATAATGCAATACCTATAATTGCTAGCTTGAATAAAACTTAGATTGTTGAAAGCTCAAAAACTGTGATGACTAACAAGATCTCTCTATTTCAGCTTTGGCATAACAAGCTTGGCCACTCTTCTCAAAAAGTAACCCACCATGTCCTTTCTCAATGCAACATTGTTGCTCAACACCCCAAAAACCTTTGTAATGCCTGTTTTACAAACAAAATCCACTAGCTACCATATCCAGAATCTCACACCAAATATACGAAGTCCTTAGAACTTTTTTTCTCAGACCTTTAAGGTCCTACACTAATTTACAGCAAGTTAGTATACAAATTTTACATTCAACAAATATAAATGCACATACCTCTTGCAAACCAAGTCCCAAGCCTTTGAAGCCTTCATCTAATTCAAAAATTTTATGGAAAACCAAATTGGCCATCAACTCATAGCTCTCCAAACTAATAATGAAGGAAAATTTCTTTCAACCACCTTCACCCAATTTCTAATCCGAAATGGCATCCAACACAGAATGAATTGTCTACACACTCACTAACAAAATGGTTCTGCAGAACGCAAACACAGACACCTAATCAAAACCACCCTTGCTCTCTAGGTTCAAGCTTCATTCCTACTCTCTTTTTGGGATGAAGTTGTCTTTACCTCAACTTATATCCTCAATTATAAAACTCTAGTTGAAACTCTCCTAAACACCAAACCAAATTACCAATTCCTTAAGACCTTTGGTTGTTCATGCTATTCTTTACTTAAACTATACAATAACCACAAATTCAACCAAAATGATCACAAATGCATCTTCTTAGGCTATGCAACTAACCATAAGGGATACAAGTGCCTCTCACTCACGAGCAAAATTTACATATATAGAAATGTCCTTTTCGATGAATATGAATTTTTATATCCAAGTCTTTTCCTTACATCCCAAAATCTCTCATCCAAAGAAAAATCAACCACATACATTTCACTTACCAACTTTTCACTAATCATCACACATATAACTCACCAAATGCACACAGTAGACATCTCATCACTTTCACATAACCCTTGCATAAATACTCATCATATATTTTCCATTAATGTCAATACACTATCTAATTCATTACCTGTATTACTGGTACAATCTGCTAATGTCACTATGAATGCAGATTCCTCTACTATGATACATGCACAACTTGTTGATGCTGTTGTAAATGTAGTCTCTACTCGTTTTCTACAGGTTTCTATTCAACCAAGAGTGGTTCAAAATAATCATCCATTGCAAGCTAGAAGCAAGAGTGGCGTCTTCAAATATAGGGCTTTCATCTCCACTCTCTCCGCTACACCACCTGAACCTGCTGCTATTTTATACCTCATCAACAATGTCCCGACTTCAGTATCTCAAGCTCTAATATGTGCTCATTAGAGAGCAGCAATGGATGAGGAATACTCAACACTCATGAAGAACCAAATCTAGAAACTTGTTCAACTATCATAGCACTCAGACCCTATCAAATGCATATGGTTTTCAAAGTAAAAAAGTATCTTGATGGTTCTATTAAAAAATATAAGGTCCGACTTGTGGCAAAGGTCTTTCACTAGAAGCAAGGAGTTGATTATGACCAAATATCCAACTCAGTTATCAAGCCAAAAACATTTAGAGTCATGTTGAGCACAGTTAAAGCCAAAGGGTGAAAAATCCATCAATATGATTTCAACAACGCCTTCTTAAACAGTGACTTGTCAAAAGCTGTCTACATGGTCCAACTTGAAGGGTTCACATCTCCAAACTTACAAATAGTGTGCAAACTGCAAAGGTCACTCTATGGCCTCAAGAAGGTGCCAAGAGCATGGTTTGCAAAACTCAACTCAGCTTTCAACAACTTTGGCTTCACCAGCACCAAGTCAGATATCTCCCTCTTTACTAGGTTTACCAGCTCAGCCTCTACCTACATTCTAGTGTATGTTGATGACTGGTGCACGAAATTGTGATCATCAACAATGGCGCTAATAAACTTGGAGCTCTCAAACGTGAATCACACTTTGTCACAACTTCACACAACTAACCAGCAAGTGCACTGGGTTGTCCAAGTAATACCTTACGTGAGTAAGGGTCGATCCCACGGAGATTGTTGGTATGAAGCAAGCTATGGTCATCTTGTAAATCTCAGTTAGGCGGATTCAAATGGTTATAATGGTTTTCGAATATAAAGATAAATAAAATATAAAATAGAGATAGAGATACTTATGTAAATTATTGGTGGAAATTTCAGATAAGTGCATAGAGATACTGTGTTCCTTCTGAATCTCTGCTTTCCTACTGCTTCCATCCAATCACTCTTACTCCCTTCCATGGCAAGCTGTATGTAGGGCGTCACTGTTGTCAAAGGCTACTTCTCATCCTCTCAGTGAAAATGGTCCAAATACTCTATCACAGCACGGCTAATCATCTGTCGATTCTCGATCATGTCGGAATAGAATCCAGTGATTCTTTTGTGTCTGTCACTACGCCCAACACTCGCGAGTTTGAATCTCGTCACAGTCATTCAATCCCTGAATCCTACTCAGAATACCACAGACAAGGTTTAGACTTTCCGGATTCTCAAGAATGCTGCCAATGGATTCTAGCATATACCACGAAGATTCTGATTAAGGAATCCAAGAGATACGCGCTCGATCTAAGGTAGAACGGGAGTTGTTGTCAGGCACGCGTTCATAGGTGAGAATATGATGAGTGTCACGGATCATCACATTCATCATGTTGAAGTGCAGCGAATATCTTAGAATAAGAATAAGCATGAATTGAATAGAAGAATAGTAGTAATTGCATTAATACTCGAGGTACAGCAGAGCTCCACATCTTAATCTATGGTGTATAGAAACTCCACCGTTGAAAATACATAAGTGATAGAGGTCCAGGCATGGCCGAATGGCCAGCCCCCAAATGTGATCAATAGTCTCCCAAAAATGATCTAAGGAAAGCTAAAGATGTCTAATACAACAGTAAAAAGTTCTATTTATACTAAACTAGTTACTAGGGTTTACAGAAATAAGTCTAAATGCAAAAATCCACTTTCGGGGCCCACTTTGGTGTGTGATTGGGCTGAGCTTGAGCTTTTCACATGCAGAGGCTTTCTCTTGGGGTTAAACGCCAAGTTGTAACGTGTTTTTGGCATTTAACTCTGGTTTGTGATGTGTTTCTGGCTTTTTACTCTAGAATGCAGCATGGAACTGGCGTTGAACGCTATTTTGCGTCATCTAAACTCGAATAAAGTATGGACTATTATATATTGCTGGAAAGCTCTGGATGTCTATTTTTCAACGAAGTTGAGAGCGCGCCATTTGGAGTTTTGTAGCTCCAGAAAATCCATTTCGAGTGCAGGGAGGTTAGAATCCAACAGCATCAGTAGTCCTTTGTCAGCCTTCTATTAGATTTTTTGCTCAGGTCCCCTCAATTTTAGCCAGAAAATACCTGAAATCATAGAAAAATACACAAACTCATAGTAAAGTCCAGAAATATGAATTTTGCATAAAAACTAATAAAAATATCCCTAAAAGAAGCTAAATCCTACTAAAAACTACCTAAAAACAATGCCAAAAAGCGTATAAATTATCCGCTCATCAAAATACCAAACTTAAATTGTTGCTTGTCCCCAAGCAACTGAAAATTAATTAGGATAAAAAGAAGATAATATACTATAAATCTCAAAATATCAATGAAAATTAGTTCTAATTAGATGAGCGGGACTTGTAGCTTTTTGCTTCTGAACAGTTTTGGCATCTCACTTTATCCTTTGAAGTTTAGAATGATTGGCATCCATAGGAATTCAGAGTTCAGATAGTGTTATTGATTCTCCTAGTTAATTATGTTGATTCTTGAACACAACTACTTTTATGAGTCTTGGCCATGGCCCTAAGCATTTTGTTTTCCAATATTACCACCGGATACATAAATGCCACAGACACATGACTGGGTGAACCTTTTCAGATTGTGACTCAGCTTTGCTAAAGTTCCCAGTTAGAGGTGTCCAGAGCTCTTAAGCACACTCTTTTTGCTTTGGATCACGACTTTAACCACTCAGTCTCAAGCTTTTCACTTGGACCTGCATGCCACAAGCACATGGTTAGGGACAGCTTGATTTAGCCGCTTAGGCCTGAATTTTATTTCCTTGGGCCCTCCTATCCATTGATGCTCAAAGCCTTGGATCCTTTTTACCCTTGCCTTTTGGTTTTAAGGGCTATTGGCTTTTTCTACTTGCTTTTTCTTTTTCTTTTATATTTTTTTTGTCATTTTTTTCGCAAGCTTTGTTCTTCACTGCTTTTTCTTGCTTCAAGAATCAATTTTATGATTTTTCAGATCATCAATAACATTTCTCTTTTTTCTCATTATTTCAAGAGCCAACAATTTTAACATTCATAAACAACAAGATAAAAAATATGCACTGTTCAAGCATTCATTCAGAGAACAAAAAGTATTGTCACCACATCAATATAATTAAACTAATTTTCAAGGATGAATTTGAAACTCATGTACTTCTTGTTCTTTTGTATTTAAATAACATTTTTCATTTAAGAAAGGTGAAGGATTCATGGAATTATTCAAAGCCTTAAGACATAGTTACTAAATACTAATGATCATGTAATAAAGACACAAACATAGACAAACATAAAGCTAAAAAATCGAAAAACAAAAAAAAATAAGAGCAAGGAGATTAAGGAATGAGTCCACCTTGGTGAGGGTAGCGTCTTCCTCTTGAAGAACCAAAGGTGCTCTTGAGCTCCTCTATGTCTCTTCCTTGCCTCTGTTGCTTGATCCCTAGTGATTTTGGTGCTCTTATCCTTAGTTGCTCCCAATAATTGTGTGGAGAAAAATGTATCCCTTGAGGTATCTCAGGGATTTCTTGATGAGGGAATTCCTCATGCTCTTGTTGAGGTCCATGAGTGGGCTCTCTTGATGTGCAGTCAAATGCTCTACTACTGAGCTATGGACTCTTGAGATGAATCTCTCCATCTCCCATGACTCGGAGGTGGAAGCTTTTGTCTTCCCTTTCCTCTTTCTAGAAGTTTCTCCGGCCTTAGGTGCCATAAATGATTATGAAAAAACAAAAAAGCTATGCTTTTACCACACCAAACTTAGAATGTTGCTCACCCTCGAGCAAAAGAAGAAAGAATAGAAGAAAAAGAAGAAGATATGGAGGAGAGGGAGAGAGGTGTGGGTTTGGGTGGAAAAGAGATTTTGAAGTTGAAGGTATGTGGGGTTTATGGGGAAGAGTGGATAGATGTGAGTGGTGAAGAGGTGATGGGTGAATGATGTTTGGGGAAGAGTGTTATGAAAAGGTTTGAGAGAGAGAGAGAAGGTAGATGGGGATCCTGTGGGATCCACAGATCTTGAGGTGTCAAGGATTTCTCATCCCTGCACCCTTTAGGCGTGTAAAATGCCCTTTGTATGCAATCCTAGCGTTTAACGCCAGACTGCAGCATGTTTCTGGCATTAAACGCCACTTCCATGCTTATTTTGGGCATTCAACACCAATCTGCAGCATGTTTCTGGCGTTGAATGCCACTTCCATGGTTGTTTCTGGCGTTTAACACCAGTTCTCCTCAGGGTGTAATCCTGGCGTTTAAACGCCAGACTGTTGCTTGTTTCTGGCGTTCAACGCCAGCTTCATGCTCTGTTCTGGCGTTGAATGATAAACCCCATTTGTAGGGTTTATCTTGTACTTGATTTAGTGGATTTTATAACCTTTTACCCACATTTATCCATTGAAATAGCATGGTTTTATAACTTCTCCTTTAATTGTGCTTAAGAGTGAAAACATGCTTTTTAGGACTTAAAATAGCTAAATTTAATTCACCTTGATTCTATTAGATGCCTTGATATGTTTGTTAAGTAATTTCAGAATTAGGAGGCAAAGATTGGATCAAAGGGAATGGAGAAAAAGCATGTAGAAATGGAGAACTCATGAAGAAATGAAAGAATCGCAAAAGCTGTCAAGCCGACCTCTTCACACTTAATTGACCATAACTTGAGCTACAGAGGTCCAAATGATGCGGTTTCAGTTGGGTTGGAAAGCTAACATCCGGGGCTTCGAAACGATATAATATTTTCCATAGTTGCATCGCGCATAGGGGTGCGTACGCGCATGGTACGCAGACGTGCCGATGGTGGCGCATAACCCACTTAATGCAACACGTGGCCAGCGATTTTAGAAGCCTTGTGGGCCCAATCCAACTCATTTATGATGCTATTTAAGCCAAGGATTGAAGAGGAATCAATATACTTTAATCATTAGTCATAGTTTAGTTTTAGAAGTAGTTTCTAGAGAGAGAAGCCCTCACTTCTCTCTAGGATTAGGATTAGGATTAGGTTTAGTTCTTAGATCTAGATTTTAATTCATCTTCTTCTACTTCTATCTTCTCAACTCCTTGTTGTTACATTCATTCTTCTTCCATTCTTTTATTGCAATTTCCTTTATGTTGTTTTTATACTTTGTTGTAGATCTACTATTGTTCCTTCCATTTTCTTTCAATTCAATAAGAGGTAATTCATAATAATTGTTCTTCTTTACTCTTCTATTGTTGATCCCTTGCCTTTGTAGTTAGATCTCTCTTTAATTCTTGCAATTTATGTTGTTTACTTTTATTGCCTTTTATGTGTTTGTTGAAATGCCTCTTCTAGATATAGTATAGATTTTGTTCCTCTTGGCCTAGGTAGAGTAATTAGTGACACTTGAGTTATCTAATTCCTTTGTTGATTGGTAATTGGAGAGATTGCTAATTGGTTTGGAGTGCACTAAAGCTAGTCTTTCCTTGGGAGTTGGCTAGGACTTGTGGCTCAAGTTAATTCATCCACTTGACTTTCCTTTATTTAGTAAGGGTTAACTAAGTGGTAGCAATGAACAATTCTCATCACAATTGAGAAGGATAACTAGGATAGGACTTCTAATTTTCATACCTTGCCAAGAGCCTTTTATAGTTGTTAGTTTATTTTCATTGCCATTTACTTTCATGCTTCTTATCCAAAACCCCAAAACACATTTCTAACCAATAACAAGACACTTCATTACAATTCCTAGGGAGAACGACCCGAGGTTTGAATACTTCGGTTTATAAAATTAGGGGTTTGTTACTTGTGACAAACAATCTTTTGTATGAAAGGATTTTTGATTGGTTTAGAAACTATACTTGCAACGAGAATTCATTTGTGAAATTCTATACCATCAAAAATCTATTCATCATTGAACGCCAGCCAGATGCTCCTTACTGGCGTTTAAACGCCAGTAAGCTCTTCCTCTAGGGTGTGCTTTTTTTCTGCTGTTTTTGATTCTATTTTTAATGTTTGCAATTATTTTGTGACTCCACATGATCATAAACCTAATAAAACATAAAAGAACAATAGAAATATAAATAAATAAAAATTGGGTTGCCTTCCAATAAGCGCTTCTTTAATGTCAATAGCTTGAAAGTGAGCTCTCATGGAGCTTCACAGATGTTCAGAGCATTGTTGGGACCTCCCAACACCAAACTTAGAGTTTGAATGTGGGGGTTCAACACCAAACTTAGAGTTTGGTTGTGGCCTCCCAACACCCAACTTAAAGTTTGATTGTGGAGGCTTTATTTGACTCTGTATTGAGAGAAGCTTATCGTGCCTCTTTTCCATGTTTACAGAAGGATAACCTTGAGCTTTAAACACAAGGTAGTCCCCATTGAATTGAAGGACTAGTTCACCTCTGTCAACATCAATCACAGCTTTTGCTGTGGCTAGGAAGGGTCTTCCAATTAGAATGATGGATTCATTCTCATCCTTCCCAGTGTCTAAGATTATGAAATCAGCAGGGATGTAAAGGCCTTTAACCTTTACCAACACATCCTCTACCAATCCATAAGCTTGTTTTATTGACTTGTCTGCCATCTCTAATGAGATTCTTGCAGCTTGTACCTCAAAGATATCCAATTTCTCCATTATAGAGAGTGGCATAAGATTTATACCTGATCCCAGGTCACATAGAGCCTTCTCAAAGGTCATGGTGCCTATGGTACAAGATATTAAGAATTTACCATGATCTTGTTTCTTTTGAGGTAGAGTTTGCTAAACCCATGTATCTAGTTCACTAATGAGCAAGGGAGGTTCACCTTTCCAAGTCTCATTACCAAACAAATTGGCATTCAGCTTTATGATGGCTCCTAGATATTGAGCAACTTACTCTTCAGTTACATCTTCATCCTCTTCAGAGGAAGAATAGTTCTCAGAGATCATGAATGGTAAAAGGAGGTTCAATGGAATCTCTATGGTCTCTTGGTGAGTCTCAGATTCCTTAGGTTCCTCAGTTTGGAACTCTTTTTTGTTTAGAGGATGTCCCAGGAGGTATTCCTCACTGGGATTCACGTCTTTCTCCTCCTTTGTGCATTCGGCCATATTGATTATATCAATGGCCTTGCACTCTCCTTTTGGATTTTCTTCTGTATTGCTTGGGAGAGTACTAGGGGGGTTTCAGTGATTTTCTTACTCAGCTGACCCACTTGTGCCTCCAAATTTCTAACGGAAGACCTTGTTTCACTCATGAAACTTAAAGTGGCCTTAGATAGATCAGAGACTATATTTGCTAAGCTAGAGGGGCTCTACTCAGAATTCTCTGTCTGTTGCTGAGAAGATGATGGAAAAGGCTTGCTATTGCTAAACCTGTTTCTTCCACCATTATTAAAGCCTTGTTGGGGCTTTTGTTGATCCTTCCATGAGAAATTTGAATGATTTCTCCATGAGGAATTATAGGTGTTTCCATAAGGTTCACCCATGTAATTCACCTCTGCCATTGCAGGGTTCTCAGGATCATAAGCTTCTTCTTCAGAAGATGCCTCTTTAGTACTGTTGGATCATTTTTCCATCCATTCAGACTCTGAGAAATCATGTTGACTTGCTGAGTCAACATTTTATTCTGAGCCAATATGACATTCATAGCATCAATTTCAAGAACTCTCCTCTTCTGAGGCATTTCATTACTCACAGGATTCCTCTCAGAGGTGTACATGAATTGGTTATTTGCAACCATGTCAATGAGTTCTTGAGCTTCTGCAAGCGTTTTCTTTAGGTGAATGGATCTACCTACAGAATGGTCCAGTGACATCTTAGAAAGCTCAGATAGACCATCATAGAATATATCTAAAATGGTCCACTCTGAAAGCATGCCAGAAGGACACTTTTTGGTCAACTTCTTGTATCTTTCCCAAGCTTCATAGAGGGATTCACCATCTTTTTGCTTGAAGGTCTGAACATCCACTCTAAGCTTGCTCGGCTTTTGAGGATGAAAGAACTTGGCCAAGAAGGCCGTGACCAGCTTATCCCAAGAGTCCAGGCTATCTTTAGGTTGTGAGTCCAACCATGTTCTAACTCTGTCTCTTACAGCAAAAGGGAAAAGCATGAGCCTGTAGACTTCAGGATCTACTCCATTAGTCTTAACAGTATCACAGATCTGCAAGAATTTAGTTAAAAACTGATAGGGATCTTCTGATGGAAGTCCATGGAACTTGCAGTTCTGTTGCATCAGAGCAACTAGTTGAGGCTTCAGCTCAAAATTATTTGCTCCAATGACAGGGATTGAGATGCTTCTTCCATAAACATTGGAAGTAGGTGTAGTATAATCACCAAGCATCCTCCTTGCATTGTTGTTGGGTTCGGCCATGTCTCCTTCTTTTTCGAGATTCTCTGTAAGCTTTTCTCTGGATTGTTGTGCTTTAGCTTCTTTTAGCTTTTTCTTCAGAGTCCTTTCAGGTTCAGGATCTGCTTCAACAAGAATGTTCTTGTTCTTGCTCCTGCTCATATGAAAAAAAGAGAACAGAAAAGGAAGAGGAATCCTCTATGTCACAGTATAGAGATTCCTTTATGTGAGTAGAAGAAGAAAAGAATAGAAGAGGGATGAGAAAAATTCGAACACAGAGGAGAAGAGAGAGTTTGAATTTTTAGATGAATAGAAGAATTAGTAAATGAATAAATAAATAGAAAGAGAAGAAAGGGAAGAGTTTTCGAAAATTGTTTTGAAAAATAGCTAGTGATTTTCGAAAATTACGAGAAGGAAAAAAATCAAAATTAAAATTTAAAACAATTAGTTAATTAAAAGAGATTTGAAAAAAAGTGAGGAATTTTCGAAAATTAAAGAGAGAGAGAGAGAGAGAGAGAGAGAGAGAGAGAGAGAGAAATAGTTAGGTAGTTTTGAAAAAGATAAGAAATAGTAAAACAAACAAAAAGTTGATTAGTTAGTTGAAAAAGATTTGAAAATCAATTTTGAAAACATAAGAAGTTAGAAAGGATTTTGAAATTGATTTTGAAAAAGATATGATTAAAAAGATATGATTGAAAAGATATTTTGAAAAAGATTTGAAGAGGAAATTAAAAATATTTAATTTTTAAAATTAAAATTGGTTACTTGACTAACAAGAAACTAAAAGATATGATTCTAGAATTTAAAGATTGAACCTTTCTTAATAAGAAAGTAACAAACTTCAAAATTTTGAATCAATCACATTAATTATTAGTAAAGTTTTCGAAATTTTGAAATAAAGATAAGAAAAGATTTTGAAAATCAATTTTAAAAATTTTCAAAAGTGATTAAAAAAATAAAAAAGATTTGATTTTTGAAAAAGATTTTGAAAAGATAAGATTTTTAAAATTGAAATCTTGACTTGACTAACAAGAAACAACTTATTTTAAAATTTTTTGACTAAGTCAACCCAAAGATTTCGAAATTTATGAGCAAAAGAAGGAAAAGATATTTTTTGATTTTTTTTAATTTTTAATGATGAGAGAGAAAAACACAAATATGACCCAAAACATGAAAATTTTGGATCAAAACCAATGATGTATGCAAGAACACTATGAATGTCAAGATGAACACCAAGAACTCTTTGAAGATCATGATGAACATCAATAACTTATTTTCGAAAAATTTTCAAGAAAAGAAAAACATGCAAGACACCAAACTTAGAAATTTTCAATGTTTAGACACTATGAATGCAAAAATGCATATGAAAAACAACAAAAGACACAGAACAAGAAAATATAAAGATCAAACAAGAAAACTTACCAAGAACAACTTGAAGATCATGAAGAACACCATGCATGAGTTTTCGAAAAATGCAAAAGTTTTTAAAACATGCAATTGACACCAAACTTAAAAATTGACACTAGATTCAAACAAGAAACACAAAATATTTTTGGTTTTTATGATTTTATAATTTTTTTGGATTTTTTGAAAATAATTTTTTTAGAAAAAAAAAATGAAAAAAGAAGAAAAATTTTTTTTTGAAAAGATTTTTGAAAACTTTTTGATAAGAAAATTACCTAATCTAAGCAACAAGATGAACCGTCAGTTGTCCAAACTCAAACAATCCCCGACAACGGCACCAAAAACTTAGTGCACAAAATTGTGATCATCAACAATGACCCCAATAAACTTGGAGCTCTCAAACGTGAATCACACTTTGTCACAACTTCGCACAACTAACTAGCAAGTGCACTGGGTCGTCCAAGTAATACCTTACGTGAGTAAGGGTCGATCTCACGGAGATTGTTGGTATGAAGCAAGCTATGGTCATCTTGTAAATCTCAGTTAGGCGGATTCAAATGGTTATAATGATTTTCGAATATAAACATAAATAAAATATAAAATAGAGATAGAGATACTTATGTAAATCATTGGTGGGAATTTCAGATAAGTGCATAGAGATACTGTGTTCCTTCTGAATCTCTGCTTTCCTACTGCTTCCATCCAATCACTCTTACTCCCTTCCATGGCAAGCTGTATGTAGGGCGTCACCGTTGTCAATGGCTACTTCCCATCCTCTCAGTGAAAATGATCCAAGTGCTCTGTCACAGCACGGCTAATCATCTGTCGGTTCTCGATCATGTCGGAATAGAATCAAGTGATTCTTGTGCGTCTGTCACTACGCTCAACACTCGCGAGTTTGAAGCTCGTCACAGTCATTCAATCCCTGAATCCTACTCGAAATACCACAAATAAGGTTTAGACTTTCCGGATTCTCAAGAATGCTGCCAATGGATTCTAGCTTATACCACGAAGATTCTGATTAAGGAATCCAAGAGATATGCGCTCGATTTAAGGTAGAACGGGAGTGGTTGTCAGGCACACGTTCATAGGTGAGAATGATGATGAGTGTCACAGATCATCACATTCATCATGTTGAAGTGCAGCGAATATCTTAGAATAAGAATAAGCATGAATTGAATAGAAGAACAATAGTAATTGCATTAATACTCGAGGTACAGCAGAGCTCCACATCTTAATCTATGGTGTGTAGAAACTCCACCGTTGAAAATACATAAGTGATAGAGGTCTAGGCATGGACGAATGGCCAGCCCCCAAACGTGATCGATAGTCTCCCAAAAATGATCTAAGGAAAGCTAAAGATGTCTAATACAATAGTAAAAAGTTCTATTTATACTAAACTAGTTACTAGGGTTTACAGAAATAAATCTAAATGCAGAAATCCACTTCCGGAGACCTCTTTGGTGTGTGATTTGGCTGAGCTTGAGCTTTACACGTGTAGAGGCTTCTCTTGGGGTTAAACGCCAAGTTGTAACGTATTTTTGGCATTTAACTCTGGTTTGTGACGTGTTTCTGGCGTTTTACTCTAGAATGCAGCATGGAACTGGCATTGAACGCCATTTTGCATCGTCTAAACTCGAATAAAGTATGGACTATTATATATTTCTGGAAAGCCCTAGATGTCTAGTTTCCAACGCAGTTAAGAGCGCACCATTTGAAGTTCTGTAGCTCCAGAAAATTCATTTCGAGTGCAGAGAGGTCAGAATCCAACAACATCAGCAGTCCTTTGTCAGCCTCCTATCAGATTTTTGCTCAGGTCCCTCAATTTCAGCCAAAAAATACCTGAAATCACAGAAAAATACACAAACTCATAGTAAAGTCCAGAAATATGAATTTTGCATAAAAACTAATAAAAATATCCCTAAAAGTAGCTAGATCCTACTAAAAACTACCTAAAAACAATGCCAAAAAGCGTATAAATTATCCACTCATCAATGACATCCTAATCACTGGAAGCCAGTAATTTTCTGCGACAACTAAAATGTTTTACTCTTGACAACAAACTCCATTCTATACAACAAGTTAAAGTACTGTGTCATGGATTAATCTTTTGTCAGAGACTACATCACTCGAAAAAGAGCCTTTGTTCAATACATTCCAGTACAAGATCAACTAGCAGACACACTAAACAAGCCTTTATCAACTCTAGCCTTTTCTAAGTTTCAGGATAAGTTCAAAGTCTGAAGAATAGACCTACCTTAGCTTCAAGGGGGATAATAAGATAATTATCATATGCCAACCCATTTCCATTTGAGCAGGCATGTTAGGCAATTAGTATATGTTATCAGTTAGTATGTTATTAGATAGTTAGTTAGAGAAATGGTGAGCTGGCACTACTCATTCTATGGCACTACTCATTCTATGTATAAATAACAATTTTGTAACCTTTTCAGTTTATTTAGTTGATTTCCTCCAATTTACCCTTTTTCTCTCTCCCCGCTTTCTATCTTAATACTTTTCAAATTCTACTTGAATAAATTGGATTAAATTGGGTATTTGCAAATAAGGTCAATATCATCTGGCTAGGAAGCTAATACTAGGATAGCTATTATGTCTCCTATATAGAATCTTAAATGCTAGAAATAGAATTGCCTCAATAAAACTATACCTATAACTTACACATAAAAAAGAGGTTTTTAATATTATTTTCATAACACACATTATTAAATATGGTTCAAGAACATAAAATTATATTTTCTACTCACTATTAGTTACTTTTCTCAAACTCATTTACTTTTTATTTTTTATAGTTTTTATTTTTGATCTATAGATTTTGTTAGTATCATAAGAAAAAATAAAATTTTAAAATTTTCAATAATGATAAATAGATAAAAAGTTTGAAATATATGTGCAAACTTTTATTTTTATCTTCTTAACAAGTGCTTTTACAAATTTTCTTTTTTCATGTTAGAGTATAATTAGGATTAATTAGCATCAATTGTAATTATTTTAAATATCTATATATTTATTATACGATATTACGTTTTTATTATTCTGATTCTTCTAACATCTATATATAGCCTTGTATATTGTATTATTCAACTTACTGAATAAAAGACAACTTCTTCTTCAGATTACTCTCTTGTTTCTAACATGGTAGCAAGAGCATAAGTTTTTTTTTTTCCAAGAAAAATCGTTTCTAGCCTTTCATGTTTTTTTCTTCCGGTAGCCTCCTTGTACCTGTTTTCGATCTCTTTTTTGACATTTTTTTTGGACTAAACCATTCTCTTCGTCTTGAGTAAAACGAGCCCAACCATGTCACCGAAAATACCTTGACTCACCACCACGCGCCGCCGCAAGCTCCCTACCCGCCATCACCTCTTCTCCCTTCCAAACGCATCAAGAACCATTGATCTGCATCCTAGATCAATGCTCCAGAATTGTCCATGTGTCAAAGAGGCATAGCTTCAGTCAACCCGTGTTGCAGCCGGTGTGTCACTCCGCTACGATGACAGATCTGCGCTCCAGCTCACTGTCGTGTCATCCTTTACGTGTTTTCTTCCTCCAATCCAACATCGTCATGTGTCCTCCTCTATTGACGTGGCTGCTGACGTGGTTGCCAATGAGACCCTCCCTAAAATTTTTTGGTAAGCTCTTTTTGATCTCGCCCTCAATTTTCTCGATTTCTACCCCACTTTTGTAGTTTCTTCTCTCTTTTATCTTTGTCTTTGCTACTATGAAAAATTTGGATATTTTTCAGCCTACAGACTAGGGATGGCAACACCACCTGAACCTGTGAGTACCCATCACGCCCCTACCCGCTCGGGGCGGGTTCTTGGGAGGGGCGGGGCGGGGTCGGGTTTAAGTAATACTCACCCCGGTATATATATAATATATATAATTTTAATATATAATATGTATAATATAAGTAAAATAATTAGTAAATGATTAATAATATTGTATCATATTTAAATTTTTACTTTAATTTATGTTATGTTTGTGATGATAGTTATATAAATTTTAAAATTAATTTTATTTTTGGATTTTAATAATTATAGGGGCGGGGCGGGTATCCGCAGGGACGGGTTAGGGTTCAACGTTTTACTACCCGCGAGTAGAAGCGGGGCGGGTTCTACGCGGGTTATTGTACGGCGGGACGAGGTCGGGTAGAGCAAAAACTCGCCCCTACCCACCCCGTTGCCACCCCTACTACGGACAGGCAGGGTAAGTTTTGTCAAAACTATCATCGTTTTGGTCACCTACTCCCAGACTTGTCTCTTTATTGAATGTCAAAATGCAAGCCGAAAGGACACATTGGCTTCAATTGCCCAATATTGTTTTGCCATTATTGCAAGCTCTCGAGACATTTGATTACTACATGTCCTATTCGCCCACCACGTCCTGATCAAATCAAGTATCATTCTCGCCCCAACTTCTCCAAGAATGTGCATGCTTTTGCTGCTGCTGCTACTGAATCTACCAGCTCTACTTCTCTTAACTCGTCTCCTATCTCTCTATCTGATGTTGCGTCTCTTCTTAAGCATCTTCTTTTCTCTTTTGGTAATTCTACTGCAGCTTTTTTCACTCCTCCAGGTAATTCTAAATAGTATTTTGATTTTGGTTGCTTTTATCACATGTCTCATTTACATCATCTTTTTTCATCTTTGTCTACCACTACAAATGTACATTCTGTCAACATTGTTGATGGTTCCCTCTTGTATGCGACACATAAGGATTTTATTTCACAATCAAATCTTAATCTCCCTGATACTCCAAAATTAAACTTTAATCTTATTTTTTTGGTCAACTTGTTGATCTTAGTTTTGATCTCAATTTTTCTATATTTGGTTGTCCTGTGCATGATCGCTGAATGGGACAAATCATCAGAACTGGCGTAAGGTCGGAAGGCTTTTTGAGCTCGAGAATCTTCATATTTCTCTTACGACAAATCTATGTGTTGTTTCTTCTCCATCTATCCGTCATAGTGGCATCACCGTCTTGCCCACATCTCCTTAAAAAAATTGCGTCTTCTTATGTCTAAGGGTGTTTTAGGTCAGGTTAATAATGAGTCTTTTTATTATATTTCTTGTCAAACTGCAAAACAACCAACTTTATCTTTTGACAATAGTTCATCTCTTATTTGCTCTCCTTTTGATCTTATCCACTTTGATATTTGGTCCCCGCTCCCATTGTCTCTATGGGAGGGGCTCGATATTTTGTAGTTTTTATTGATGATTATTCATTCTTTACTTATGTTTATTTGATGACTATTCACCATGAGCTACGTCAGATTTATATTAACTTTACCACTATAATTAAAACTCAGTTTTTCAAGGTCATTAAAATTTTTTGACATGATAATGCTATGAAATACTGTGACTCCAAACTTTTAAATTTTCTTGCTGAGCAGGGTACTTTGTCTAAATTTTCTTGCCCTAGTACGTCTCAACAAAATGGATAAGCTGAACGCAAACACCGTCACATTATTGACTCTGTTCGTGCAATGCTTATTTCCTCTTCGTGTCCTGAGCGTACTTGGGGTGAAGCTGTTCTCGCTACTGTCCATATTATCAATAGACTTCCTTCTTCTGTCCTTGGTAACATTGCTCCCTTTGAGCGTCTTTATCATACCTCTCCAGATTACAGTTCTCTTCGAGTCTTTGGTTGTATCTGTTTTGTTATTCTTCAGCCTCATGAACATAGTAAACTCAAACCTTGAGCTCGCATGTGCTGTTTCCTTAGTTATGGCACTAAACACAAGGATTATCATGGTTGGAATCTTTTCTCTAGACATATTTGTATCTCTCATCATGTTATATTATGGGAGCATCACATGTTTTCTAGGTTCTCCTCATTTGAGTCCATTCCTCCTACTCAGTCACCATTTTTCACTAACTCCAATATTGATCTTTTTCCTAGTGATGATTCTTCGGTTTTTATCTCAAGTCAACCTCTCGAGCCACCTACTCTTCCGCCTTTTTCATCTCCTGATGATTCTAGACTGGACGATGATCCTGCTCCTGCTGTCATGCCTCCTCTCTCCCATCGTTCTTCTAGGGTAATAATCCACATCCTCATCTTCTTGAGTATCATTATTTTTCTAATATTTTTCATCATCTTGAACCTAAGTCATTTCGTGAAACCTCCACAAATTCAAATTGACAATAAGCAATGCAAGAAGAAATTCATGCACTTGAAAAAGTACACATTTGGAATTTGGTTGATCCTGCTTCTGATCACAAAATTGAGGGTAGTAGATAGGTATACAAGATCAAAACTCGTTCTGATAGTTTTATTGACTGTTATAAAACGCGATTGGTTGCTCAAGGATGTATGCAAGGGTATGGTATCGATTATAAAGAGACTTTTGCTCCTGTTTCTCGTCTCACATATGTTCGCGCTCTCCTTGCAATCGCTGCAGTCAGAAATTGGTATCTAAATCAGATGGATGTGAAGAATACATTTCTTGATGGTGATTTGAAAAAGAAGGTCTATATAAAATCACCCCAGGATATCCTTGTCTCTCTAGCAAAGTCTGTCTCCTTCGTAAGGCACTTGATGGTCTTAAGCAAGCTCCTCGTGATTGGTTTGACAAGTTCAGCACCACTATATGCAATGTCAGTTTTACTTGTAGCCCTCATGCGAATGCTCTCTTTATTCGTAAAAGTGAATGTGAGGTTGTTCTTCTACTTTTGTATGTTAATGACATTATCATTACTGGCATTACTGGAGACGATGTTAATGGTATCTCTGATCTTAAAGCATCCCTTCACGACACTTTTGAGATGAAAGATTTTGGTTCTCTCAGTTATTATCTTGGCCTTGAAGTCATTTTCTCGGATGAAGGCATCTATCTCTCTCAAGCTAAGTATGTTTCT
Organism: Arachis hypogaea; assembly: GCF_003086295.3. Classification (NCBI taxonomy): domain Eukaryota; kingdom Viridiplantae; phylum Streptophyta; class Magnoliopsida; order Fabales; family Fabaceae; genus Arachis; species Arachis hypogaea. Next base: position 9,735,684 of record NC_092044.1, on the reverse strand, counting down.
GATCTTCTTGCTCGAGTCAAAATTACAGATAGTCACACTGAGCCTACTCCTCTTGAGCCTAATGTTCGGTTTACTCCTACGGATGGCACTGTTTTGGTTAATCCTACTCTTTATCGACAGTTAGTTGGAAGTCTTGTCAACTTGATTGTCATACGACCAGATATCGCTTATGCATCTCATATTCTTAGTTAGTTCTTGTCAGCTTCTCGTACTACTCACTATGCTGTAATTCTTCGCATTCTTCGCTACATTAATGGTACTTTGTTTCATGGTCTTCACTTTTTCTACCCACTCATCCTTAACTCTTCAGTCGTACTTAGATGCTGATTGGGTTGGTGATCCTTCTGATCTTCGTTCTACTATTGGTTATTATTTGTTTCTTGGTGACTCTTTCATTTCCTAGCAAGCCAAGAAACAAACGTTCACTGCTCGATCAACCACTAAAGTTGAATATCGTGCTCTTGCTGATACCATTGTTGAGATTGTCTCGATTCGTTGGCTTCTCAAAGACTTAACTGCCCCTCAGTCGTCCCCAACTGATATTTATTTTGAGAACTGCAGTGCTATTCAGATTGCTTATATCGATGTTTTTCATAAACGGACCAAACACATTAATATTGATTGCCATTTTATCCGGTAACGTCTCTTTATTGATGTTTTTCTTCTCGTAGCTATTGGGATTTTGGATCAGACCGCTATATCTTCATAAAAACTCATCATCTTACTCATTTTCAGGCTCTAGTGTCCAAATTTTAAGATGGTATCTTTCGTTTTCACTTGAATTTAAAAAAAATATTAGAGTATAATTAGAATTAATTAGTATCAATTATAATTATTTAACATATCTATATATTTAATATAGGATATTATGTTTTATTGTTTTAATTTTTTTAACATTTATATATAGTAATGTATGATATATTATTGTTCAATTTATTGAATAATAAATAACTCTTTTCTCGGATTACTCTGTTTCTAGGCTTCTAAAATTCTTGATTTATTTCAACAATCGTTCTGATTTTGTGGGTAGTTTTCATTTGCGGTTTTGGTAATACACCTAAGATAGTTAACTACTTCATTCAGGCACTAAGCAATATATTGAATCACAAGACAAATTTAAAATTCGGCAATGATTGGAGTCAACATCTTGGAACTGTTTACGGGGTGAAAGATGAAAATAAATGAAAAGTCAAACAAAATTTAAATAGGTTCTTCTATTGAGCGGTTAATACCCACCAACATTTCATCATACACTATACATTAAACAAGAAATAATAATCCGACCGAAAAAATAAATTAAAAAAATAACTATATATTTCCTATATTTTATTGCTTATTTTAAAATTGTTTTCAGTCTTCAATATGTTTGGGCTTAGTCAATGATTGCATTTAATTCAGAACTTGGCGTTTTGCCCGGCCATTGTCGGATTCACATACTCAATTCAATACAATTTAATTACTTATAGAAACAAAAAATATACCTACTCTTTCTGAGAAGTGCAAGAAAGCTAAACACAGCTTTTGATATAAAAATAAAAATTAATTTAATTAGTATATTTATTTTTATAGTATTCCCATGAAATAAGGTATTAAAAAACAGGGTTTTTCTTTGACAATTTGATGCCACATTGCATTAGATTTCGCTAATGCAAATTGGTAACTTTTGTTAGAGAATATAATGCAATGGAATATGCTTTTTTTTTTCTTTCATTGCCAAGTTGTTCTTTGAATCTTTGAAGACAAATGGAAATGGATACCACCAAACAATGAAACAAAAGGTTTGTTGTTGCTCAGTGGCATTATTTCCTTCTGTCATGGATGCTTCGTTACGGAACCACTGATAAATAATTAATTAAATAATTAGTAATAAATCTTTGATCCAAGTGGAATCTATCTAGAAATTTTTCAAGTGTAAATAAATAAAGTACTATAATGTAAAATTAGCTTAAAACAAATAAGTTTTTGTTATTGTACTTAAAATGTTTTGACATTGTCTATCGTCTATCATTTACTAAATTCAACTTATTTTTAGTTCTTTTGGTTGGAAAGGGTATATGATGTACCACATCTTATAATCTAGGGGGTTTTCTTTTTGCTACTTAATTTTAAAAAAAAATAAAAGATTTTGCTACCAACAACCTTTAAATTAGAACGATTTAAAAAATAGTAATTTAATGTATCTAGTGAATAAAAAATTTGATAACTTCTTTTGATAACTTTTTATTATTAATAAGTATTTTTTTAAAATATATAATTCTCTCTCTCTCTCTCTCTCTCTCTCTCTCTCTCTCTCTCTCTCTCTCTCTCTCTCTCTCTCTCTCTCTCTCTCTCTCTCTCTCTCTCTCTCTCTCTCTCTCTCTCTCTCTCTCTCTAAGAATGGAGTGTACCATTTTAATTAAGCATTTTTCACTTTTATCTTTTTATTTTAAATTTCAAATCTATAACTATATAAATTGCATTCTCTTTATAAGTTTTAAAATTCTTTTCTCTTTTGATAATGAATATCTCATATTCCATCTTTTTTATTTTAAATTTATATACATGTTTCCCATAATCTTTTTTGCCAAATAATCAATCATCAAAATAATTAAACGTTTCATAAAGACAAAAACATGTACCAATGATCCACTGTTGTATTTTTATACTTTTGTTCATGATTATATTATTTACGAAATTTGATTATATAATGTATAAAGTTTGATCATACCATTTATGAAGTTAGATTATAACTAATGTTTTTTTTATAGTATTTTGTATTTCTATATAGATTATTGATTTCTAATATGTATGCAGCATGGTTTTTTTTTTTAATTCATGCAAAAAACTAGACACTTAATTAGTAGTTAGTTCTAAATTGTTCAAAATGATTTCTCTTGGATTTCTCCATCGCTGGTTAAATTTTAGAATTGAAGAGATAAATTAGTGAAACTTCATTTGGTAAACATGGCAATTTCAAGTTTCTTAAACTTTCGTACTTCTTCACATAGTTATCACTATTTTAATTTGTAGTATCAAATAACATAAAAAATGATTCCTTACAAAAAGTCGCAAGAATATTTTATAAATGCAGTTAATTGATATAATTTAAACAATTAAAATTATAAATTTAATATTTTAAGTTTGGTTAATAGTTGAATGACTAAATCCCCGTAATAGTCCCTGAGATTTGGGTCGTTACCCAATATGATCCCTAAGATCCCAATTGTACCATTATAATCCTCCAGATACGGCTCCTGATACCATAATAGTCCCTGGACAGTTTTTCAGTGATGAATCATCACCGACGATCTGATGTGTCACGAAGTTGTCACGTTGGATTAAGCCAAAACGTTGGCGTTTTGGATTGGCGCCCCAATTTGACAAAAACGTCGTCGTTTGGCCCAGAAAAAAAATATGAAACGCGCTTCATCAAAAACACACTATCTCTTCACCTGTCTTCTCCACTTCCACCCTCTGTCTTCTTCTTTTCTTCTTCTTTTTCTTCCTCCTTTCTTCATGAATGCCACTACGTTAGGGTTCCTTTGGTGAGATTGAAATTCTTACCGTCAGAAGATATCAAAATCAAGTTTTACTTCATCGTTCGTTTCCTCCTGTGTCAGAAACAAGAGGTTCTGCCATTTGTAAAGGTAATTTTTTTATTTTTTTTTTTTTGCAATGCATGATGATTTTTGTATATGCTTGTGTTGTTAGTGTGGTTGAATTTTGGTTTTTTTTTTTTTTTGGTACTATGGTTCTATGGTTTGATTAGGTTGGGGTTTCATGAGAAGCTCTATTTGATTATGGTCATGCCCTATTTGAAAATAATGCTCTATTTCATGGTCATGAGTGTTCTGTTTGATAAAACTCTTATCTGTTGATGTCTAATATCTGTTTGATAAAACTCTTATCAGTTCTTATGTATAATGATGAGAAATTTTAAAAGATCTATTTAACTTAAGCCATTTTAATTTTTGAGAGAATGTATGTGTTCTTAAGTGGTTATAAAAATGGGTTCAAAGTTGGCTGCCATCCTTTGATTAGATTAGATGGAGCATTCCTGAAGACTCAATTTGGTGGACAAATTCTATGCGAACCATCATATCTACGTCATTGCGTGGGCAATTGTGGAAATAGAGAATAGAAAAAACTGGAAGTGGTTTCTTGAATTACTGCATCTAGACTTGGGACATTACAAAGAAAATGGCTGGTACTTTATTAAGAAGAAGAAAAATGAAGTGGTTTCTTAAGTTGCTGCTGCTGCTGAGGCTAATAAAAAGAAGAAAAATGAAGGAGGTGCCCCTGCATCTGAGCAACAACTTCAGCAACCTCAAGCCACTTCTGAGATTGGCCATGCCACTTCTGATCCACAACTTATAGAGATAGATATATCTCAGCCAACTGCTTCTGATGTAGAAGATTCTCAAAAGGTAACTTCCTATTTACATTTCTTAATTTTTTTGTGATTCAAGTGAATCATCATTTATGTGTAATGTAAATAATTTCTATCTAGGATCATGGAATAAAAAGGCCTTCAAAATTATCACTAAGGAGAAGATCCTCTCCACTAGCAATTTTTGTCCCAGTGAATCCCATGCAGGGTGCTAGTTCAGGAACTGCATCAAAAGTTGTCAATTACATGAAGTTCATCCCAACTCTATTATTTAAGGCTACAAGAAAGAAGAATTGAAGACTTTAGCTTAATATGTATAGGGCTATCTGTTTTGATGTTAATACTTTTTGCTAGACATGGACTACACAAGGAAAAACTTCAGGGAAGAAGAACAAGAGAAGAACAGTCAGGTAGGAAGGAGCAATCATAACAACACAGCTAATATTGATAACTCATATTATAATTGGGACAACCAAAAAATGATTTATTTGGGTTTGAATCTGTCTCAGACCACCTGAGAACTGGCCGGCAGCCGCAACTGCACCATTTCGGCACCCAGAATCTTCTGCTTCTGCTTTGCGTTCTCGTCCGATAGCCATTGCACGGTGAACTAATAGAGCTTCCAACTCTAGTGCTTCCACCACCCATCATGGATATTCACTTCCAGCTCCAGGAACAACAGCAACAACAAGAATGGAAAAAGAACGAAGAAGAAGAAAAAGAAATTAAATTACTGAATATTTTGGGAATTTAGGGTTAAATATAGGGGAAGGGACCACATTGGGTATAAATTGAAACTGTGCCAGCTCAACTTGCTGTTAGCACCATCCAGCGTGACAAAACGAAGCCACGTCAGTGTCTTGTTGATGACTCATCACCGAAAAATTGTCCAAGGACTATTATGGTGTCCGAAGCCGTATCTGAAAGATTATAATAGTGCAATTGAGATCTCAAAAATCACATTGGATAACGACTCGAATCTCAAGGATTATTATGAAGATTTACTCATAGTTAGATTGAACGCTTTGTCTAGCAAAATATTACCCTCCATCTAACATTTTCCCTTTCAGCACCTTTAGAAATAAACACGTGTACATTATTACTTAATAATTGAATATATATTGTTCATTGTAAACCAAAACTCATAGCGGTTAATGAAGACATTCATTTGTTTTATTTAAACTGGCTTGATTATTAATAATAATAATAATAATAATAATAAATATTAAATATTAAATTTTTAGGTAATCAATATTTTTACATTTTTATCTTAAATTTATTCCGTCATCTTACACTATAGCTGGTCTGAAGAATGATAAAAATATTTTGTAATAATTTAAAACCGCTGCTAAATGAGTTAATGTGCTTGGTGGAGCACCGTTCTTTAAGGTAATAAAAAATAGTTTTGCAACTATATCAAATATTGTGACGGTTTATTTTTTTACTGCAGTTCTAATTAACTATCATGCTTTGGTGACATGGAATTTGTCTTTTTTTTTTAATTTTACTCTCCTCTTTTAAAATATCTTAAAATGATATTTTTTCTATTATTTATAAAATATACACTTTTTTCTCAAATATTTTTAAAAAAAAATTTAATTTGTTTTAAAAATTTTTGTGTTAACTAATGATAATTTTATTATTTTTTAAGATAAAAGTAAATTATTTTTTTATAAAAATACTTTTTAAGAAAAATTTTTTTTTTGTAATTAAATTTTATGTACCAAAATATCCTTTAACAAATTCTTTTTACAATAATTAAATTATATTTTTACCAAAATATCTTTTAAAATATTTATAATGATTAAATTATTTTTTTATTAAGATACTCTTTAATATTATTTTTCTAGTGATTAAATTGTGATATTAATACATATTATTTTAACATTAAATTAAAAAATTCTTCCCTATAAAACTAATAAAAAAATATAGAAAAATGTTAAACCAAACTTGTAAAACCATATTTAATAATATGCATTGATATCATGAGATTAACAGTTGCTAAATAATTTTTTTTATAAAATAGATAAAGTTGACGATAGTTAATACAAAAAAAATTAAAATAGGTTAAAGGGAAAATTTTTTAAAAATTATAAGAAAGAGTGTACATTTATAAATAAAAAAAATGTCATTTTAGTATCTTTTAGAAGAGGAGAATAGAATTTTTTGCTACATCGTGGCAACTTGGAATTTGTCATTGTGTTTTGTGGCAATTTTTATGGCTATATTTATTTTTGGGACTGGGACTAAAATTGAGAAATAAAATTGAGTATTGTGTTTGGTAATCAAAAACTGAAACTAAAATTTTAGCTTCAAAATACAAAATTTTAATCCATTCAATACTTTTGAAAATGAGAATACAGAGAAATGAAATTTTTACGAATAGAGAAGACTAAAACTTTTTTATAACATTTCTTTTCAGAAATACTCTCAATTAACTTTTTAAATTTAATTCGAAATCTACTTCTCATCTTCATATGTATCTTAAATCAAACATGATATTGATAAAGCATAACTTACTCTAATACATTTTATATCAAACATGATATAAAGATTTATTCAATCTCTATCTCTCAAATCACAGTCTCTCATTTCAGTCTCTCTTCCAAATGCAGCCTAATAGTTTTTAAAAATTTATTCTGTGGTACTTTGATAACCATCACAAACGGATAAAATTGGTCAGTACTAAATTGCAGCAGTTTCTAATTGTCACTAGTTTTATTTTTATTCATTTAAAAAATATTTTTGTTATTATTCTGTTACATTTTTATATGTTTGTTATTTTAAAAAATTTACTCTATAATCTAAATTAATAATCTAAAATTACATTAGCTATCACTGTGATTGTCATACCTAATATAGTTTTATCTTTTTTCTTCATCTAAAACACAGGAGAATTCACAGAATATATATAACAGTCAATAATAAAACTGACAAGAGTTCATTAGGTCTCCAAATCACATATAAAAGTTTATCAAACAAATAAAAAATTAGTGTCATATTCTACTCATATATAATTCACTACAACGCTATACACCCAATTAAAATGACACAAATCCTTCCATAAAAATCAAAATGTACTCACCATATTTTCAAACACTAGAAGTCATATTATTGCTAACGTACGTTCAGTCGATTTGAAAATGTAATAATTATGTTATATTATATCATTAACCAACTTTGATAAAGGAATAAACATATATATATTATATATAACACAACACATGTAAATTGGATTTGATGACTTGATGTTTGCCCAAGTTCATTAATTGTAAACAAGTTTGAGTAAACCAATGAAATTTCAACATTGGCAAGTCAAATATGGAGGCGTTTTAATTTGCTGAATAATAATCATGGAAACTAAATAATAAATACCAGCTAGCTATATACCAATTAAAGGTTGTGAATTGTGATACATAAGTTTAAATTTTTTCTTTTTCCCTTTTTTGGGGTGTGGTAAGTTAAACGTTAAAACTATATAGAGGGACAAAATAATTAAATGTTAGGTCAATAATGTTGGAAGCGTGTTTCACAGCGACTTTTTGTGTATATATATATATATATATATATGATGAGTGGTATTTTAATTTGTTTCTTCTTTTGTCTTAATTTTTGTCTTTATAGGGTCATTTTTTCATTTTTTGTATTCAATTTGAAAGGGCATAAAACGTGAGTTTTGGAAGCTAGTTCTTATTTAGTTGAATTATGTGAACTGCATTTCTTATATTCTCATCATTAGATGGGGCTGTTTTTGCTTTTGTTTTTTATAAAGATATATAATAAGAGTATATGAAAAGACAAGGTAAAAAAACTCGAAACTGAATGCATGGAATGCGGCAAAGCTACACAGATTCTTTTAACAAAGTGAAGAATCATGAAGCAAGTATATATGGCATGGGCAAGCCTCGAGGTGCGAGCCACAAGATAACAGCCACATACAACTAGTTATTATAAAATAATGAATAATACCGAGCTCAAAAAAGTTGTGGTGAAATCACTTTTTTTTTTTTCAAAAACTTAAAATAGCAGAAAGAAATAATATTATATTTTTAATATGTTCTTTTAAGTAAGAGGTTTTTTTTGCTTGCTTAATTTTTTTATAGACATTTTTTTTATTATTTATCTTATGTTATTTTTTTTTGAAATTTACTAAAAATCGAATTCTAAATTTTTTAGATACATCATTTTGATATCATATTATAGAATTACTTTTTTTAAAAGTTTAAACTTATAGGAGATTAAAAAAATAACCTCAATAATTATACCTCTGAAGTAATGACCAAATCAGTACCCAAAAGATTCAAATGCTAACATTTTGATACCTGACTGTTGTTATTGACAAAATGGTACCTGAATGTTTTAAAAATTTGCCAAGCGTGTCCTCGTGCTTGTCGGACCATGGCTCCGACAAGTAAGATGCTTACGTGTTTACCGGTTTTTGCTGACAAGAGAAGTTTAATTTGAGTTGGAATTCGTAATTAAAAATATTATTAGCCTACCTGAAAATTAACCTAATTCAATTTAGGAATTTGTCCCAATTTAATTTTGCCCTAAAATCCAATTTTGCTATCTTCGTTCACTCGTAGTAAAGGATCCAAATATGGAAGATGCAAGCAGCTAGGGCTCATGGAAAAGTTGCAACCGTGAGAAAGCACTCATCAATTCAAGCCTTCGACGTGGATGGTGGTTCAGGAATTGAGTAAAACCTACGATGGTTGTTGATTTTGTCCCCTTCCAATCGTTTCGTTGAAGTCGAAGACAAGTAGCAACCCTGATAGATGATTTTTTACGTTGCCCTATGTGGAAGGTAAGCTTAGAATGTTGATAGATACGTGACGAAATAATGCAATCTTGTTGGGTTTGTTTTCTCCGCTTATTCAATTTTAATTTTCAATCGTCCTCTGATCCATAAAATTTTTGTGCCGTACTAGAACACACAAATGAATTGTGGATATTTTCAATGGTTGGATGAAATATAAGAGCAATGTGTGAAAGGAGGAGTTTCTTCGGAGAATAGCAATATGGTGGGCAAATTAGAACCAAAAAAGAAAAGCAGAATCAATCTGGAGTGTAGTGATGGCCAAGAAATTGATAGGATGATGATGGTGCTATCTGTGGTGAATGACATGAAGGAGCATCTGAAGATGGTTGAGTTGTTACTGATTTTTATTTGTATATTGATTGGGTTAAATCTGGCTTTGAGTATGTTTTATTTGGCTAAGTAGGTAGACAGTGGACAGTTTAAGAATTTAAGAATGACATTTTACTCCTTTGTAATGTTCTGCTGATTGTAATTGAGATGAATTAATGGATGCTATGTTATTCTTGTTCTGTGACTGAGTTATTGTTGTTGCGATGTGAGCAAGCTATATGAAAGATAGGTAAGCATTTAAGAAATAGAGTAATATATTTCAGACCCAAGATAACACAATCAAGCCCAAAAAAAACCTAAGATGCCAACAAAATCACAAAGTAACAAAATCACAAAAAGAAGCCCCAAAATAACACATTTATGTTCATAGCAAGTACTACTAACCCAAAATGACAGTATCAAAATCACAAAAAACTTGGTTAGCACTTAACATGCCATGAGGACACTTAGGTGCATAGTGACTACATCAAGTCTAACATGGAACTAAAAACAAACTGAAAATCCAAGAAAGTAAGGTCACTTCTTGTCATTTGCTGATTGCTTTGATGGTGGTGGTCAAGATTGTTTTTTCTTCTTCAAGGATCGGGTGGGCATGAAGCTTGTGAACCTACTTTGTGTGGCTGGGGTCGCTGCTGTCATGGTTTCCATAGTCACACTTGGTGGCCTAGATGTGGCTGAAGGTTGTACTTGAAGAGTGGACTTAACTAATGGACCTTGCGGCAGTGACCCAGACCCACTACTTGGTCCTACATCACTGGTTGGTGCAGATTGAATCTGAGATTTAGACCCAACAACATGCCTGACAACCCTAGGTTGAGCAGGAGTGGTTGTGCAGCTGCAGCATTTTGAGCTTGCTGTGGTTCTTCTTCGATTGGTCCTACCTCTTCCTCTTGGCAGAACTGGTTGTCCCTTACAAAAGTAGGTTTGCCTCTCCTTGTTGGTGTTGGTGCTGTTGGCCTTACTGCCACTGGAAGTGTTGGTTCTGAGCTGGTTGCTGGTGTAGTGGCTGCATTAGGGGATGCAGCAGTTGTTATAGTAGACACATCATGGATAGTGTTCTGTATCAATAAGGTCATTAGTTTAAAAAAATGCTTTCATAGTTCCAGGGCCAACATTTTAGAAACAATAAAGTAGGCTAAAACACAATTATTTACCTCATCAGGCTGAGTTTCTGGGTGGTTTTGAATGAGGTCTTCCTCATCTGCAACAAGTGCAGCATGTGCAGCCTCCATGGTCTCCTCCCAGTTAGCTTCTTGCTTTCTAGCTTCATCCTCATCAATGTCTTCTTCTTCAGCTACTGCTTCAGTTGGTCTCTCAGGGCAAGTTCTACTATTATGTCCAGCCTTGCAGAGAGACAATGAATAAAGTAAATCAGCATTCATGAAATTCAGAAATAGTTCAATGATATTAAGTAAGTAAATAGTAATTAATGAATTTGTTTCACTGACTCTCTTGTCTGGCCATATCTTCTCTTGGCATTATATTGGCTCCCAGAGTAACGTCTCTTCCTCTCTACGTGACCTTTCAGTTTTACTAGTATCGACACACTAAGTCACAGTAACTCAGTAACTAGTAATAGCAGTTTCTAATTCGGTTTTAGGGAAAAATTAAATTGGGGCAAATTCCTAAATTGAATTAGGTTAATTTTCAGGTAGGCTAATAATATTTTTAATTACAAATTCCAACTCAAAATAAACTTCTCTTGTCAGCAAAAATTGGTGAACATGTAACCATCTTACTCGCCAGAGACATGGTCCGACAAGCACGAGGACAAGCTTGGCAAAGTTTTAAAACATTCAAGTACCATTTTGTCAATAACAATAGTCAGGTACCAAAATATCAGCATTTAAATCTTACGGGTACTGATTTGGTCATTACCTCTTATACCTCTAATAGTAATTATATGAGAAGAAATCAAAGTTATGTATCTATGTCTAGTTGAACATTATATTTACCCAAATATAAGTGGGCTTAGCTTAGCTATAAGTGTTGAAAATTATTTAAAATAAGTTGAATTTCGTTACATACTAATGGAAACTGCTTGCTAATAAACTGTCGCAATCTTTTAATTTAGTGGTGGTTAAGCAAACTGCCGCTAAATAGCCCATGCAATCTACTAACCGTGACGTGGTGCTTGTATTATATCAAAGCACAATAAGTAATACTCTTTGCAACAAAATAGGTGCCTAACATTGAGATATTATTTGTTTTTAGAGATTGGAAGATTGAAATTTAATATTGCATTTGATATTTAGAGACTAAAACTAAAATTTTGTTTTCGAGACACAAAATTTCAGTCTTTCGATTCCTTTAAAAAGTGGAGGTAGAAAATATTGAAATAATTCTTAAAAATAGATGCTAAAATTTTAATAATATTTATTTTCAAATATACTCTTATCTAACACTTTAAATTTTTATTATACCCCATTTACCATCCTCAACTCTCCAACCTCACCTCCATTCTACTCCTAATTTCTCACCCATCGCTGAAATATTTTCACCAAATAGAATATTGAGACTTAACTCTCAATCCTATATACTTTAACCCAAATATGATACAGAAATTTAATTTAATCTTTATTTTTTAATATCTGTTTCTTTTTCAATTTCCAAACGTTACTTAAAAGAAATTAAAAAAAAGCAACAACAACAAAAATAGCAATGACAACATGGTTTATTCACTTGCAAAAACTCAACAGAAAGATTAACTCATACGAAGATCTTAAATCCCATTGAAATTTTAAGCTCTTTAATTTTTGGTAAGTGCGAGATAGGAATCCGAATCACACACTGCACCTATTCTTTAAGACTGCGTTTGTTTACAGAGACAGGATACTAAGATAGGGACATAGAGACACAAAATCATGTTTGACAGAGGAGACATGAACATAGATAATGTGTCCAGAGACTGAATTACTGTATTTTGTGTTCATCCTGACAGAAAGGACACGGAGATACTAACAAGGGACACAACTTATTTTTTCTTTTTTCTTTTATTATTCTTGTTAATTTTTCATAATTATATTTTTTTATTATTATATTTTTCATCTCAAATTTTTTGAATGAAAAAAATGAGAATAAATTGAATTTTTGTAATTTGTTCTAGTTTATCACCGAACAGAATATAAGAACACAAAATTTTGCCTCTCTGTCCCTTATGTCTTGTTCTCAGTGTCTTGTCCTGTCCTGTTCTTCAAAACAAACACAGCCTAACTGTCGTTTCATTTGGAAATTATGGGCCAATATCGTTAAACGCTAGAATTTTATATTTTGCTCATCAATAAAATGCATCATTATATGTAGGCCAAGTCTCTGGTGGCCGCGCCTACAGTGACTAGCGGTGGCTATGAAAATAGAGTGCTCTCTTAATGTTAAAAATGTCAATTAACTTATAGTTCGGATATAAAGTATGGTAATATTTTTTTTGTTACTACGCAGATAACATTGTAAATAGAGTGCTCTCTTAATGTTAAAAATGTCAATTAGTTCCAATAGTTTTGAAGGAACGAGTTGTTGTTGACTTCGGACATCTTCAACGTTGAGAAAATCTCTGATGTCCCCTCTCAGAATGACACCCTTTCATAGCCAACGATAATCTCGGCTGCACCTCTCACCTTTAACGCCAACGGAGACTCCACCTATCCCTCTCACTTTCAATGGCCATGGAGAAATCAGTTCTTCCTCTCACCTTCAACGCCGACGAGGACCACAACTGGCCGCCAAAAACTGCAGGCAAGCGACGAGTGCCTTTCAATTCTTATCCACCAATTACAGACGGAATCCTATTCTTCCAAGTCTCATGGAACTACACCCTCTATTGTTGGGATCGAGGATTTTTTAATTTTTTGAATTTATCTAATTTTTGTATTTTTGGTTTTTGAAATTTCATAATGAATTACTAAGCTCTTCAAAATGTTAATTAGTACTTGTTTATTGATTCAAAATTTTTACCTTGCTTCATTAATCCATTTACGGTCATTACATTTAGTCAATTTCTTTTTTTCATAATTTCAAACATTGCACATGTCAAATTTGAATTGGTTGCTGGACCTTAGCCACCATAGTCACCAAATTAATAGAGCGACCAAAGACAACACCATGTATGTATTATGTATCTTCCATATAAGTTGATATGATCAATAATCTTAAACATAATAGTATAGAAATGTTGTATAATTGATGAGTTTGATTATAGCTTTTGATGTATAAGGCTAAGATATTTCACTTTTTATTCATTTATACATTGTCAAAATTTAACGAAAATTTTTTAATAAAAATGGATGTATTATGTACAAGCAAAAAATTTTATAAACATATAACAAGAGCTAGTATTTTAAAGGCCATATTAAAATGCTAAATATTATTTCATATAAAGGGCGCGTCATTGCATATGTCCTCCGATGTATTTATCGAGGTGGCCCAGCTAGTCGTTCTAACAAGTCTTTAGCGACGACACATTTATCGGCAGTGTGTTTATTGTAACACTCTAACTATCAAAATGTCACGCTTCCGACTGCGCCACTCTGATAGATCGGGTATTACAACAACTCTTATAATATTTAATACTAACATGAGTCTGTTTAAAACTTTAAATCGTATAACCGCCCCAAAAATACTTTTTTGTTAGGTAACATACATCCATACATACAATACAACTTACAAAACTCACAAAGAATACATATATATGTATATTAATAATTTTACAAGCATTAACTAATACAATTCCTATCCCTCTTACAGAATATATAAAGATAAAGGCGAGGGAACAATAAATAATAATTAAAGTAATACAAAACATCACGACAACAATAACTAGGTAAACTCTTCGTAACTTCTGTGTTCGTATCCTGAAAAGGAAAATTTGTAGGGGGGTGAGAACATCATCCTCGAAAGGGCTCTCAGTAGAAGGTTTTTGAGAATTACTATAATAGGATACGTGAAGGTAAAACCGTTACAGTGATCATAATCCGTCTTATGCTTCTTTCCAAAATCAAAGGTTTAATAACAAAAGTCCAAAATCCTCTTTGAAAGAGAAAACTGTTAATTCCTCAATAAAATAAACCATAAGCTTTTTTGAAAGTTTTCCTTACACAGTATGAATGACCAAGCTGTTCCAAGTATAAGTTCATTAAGTCTATGCTGAACTAATTTAATTTTTCATACTTTCCTAAACCAAAAACACAAAACCAAACACAATCTTCGGCCCATCTCAAAATCAACCACGGTTCTAGGCCCAAATAATCCAAATAGCAGCCAATCCACCATAATACAACCAACTTCTCAGTCATAAACACAAGTACAAGGTCTAAGCACAATCAAGCATTTACTTCAAGTAGGACAATTAGCAATTAAATGCAATCAATCACATATGCAAACCAAGTACAATATGCATACTCAAACAATGTCACATAGATGCATATGATGAATGTCTGTCCTAGTGGCTGATGAGTCTCATCTGTCGGTTATAAAGCCAACTCGACAAGTTCTGGTAGCTACCATTGGACTGTCCCTCTGTCGTGCATCCCCAACTCGAGTAATTCACAATCATAATCATAATCACACAACACCCACACTGGTGTTTCTCCACAGGGGAGAGCTCATCTGAAACTTTTACAGTGGCCGGCCACACTTACGACATAGGGTCAGCAGAGTATCGAGTCTCAACCTGGAGCACGTGGTGGCTAGCCACTGCTTCTACCAAGGGAAACTCGTATCTCAGATAATTGGAAGTGCAACAATCACTTTATCAACTCAATAATCATCCATATTCATACTCAGCCATCTGACTCATAACATATTCCACAACCAGCCATAGTTCATTATCATATATAGCCATTCTGGCTCACAACATATTCCACAAACAGTCATAATTCATTATCATACACATTCATTCCGGCTCATAACATAATAGCACTTCCACCATCCAACATCGTAAAACTCATAAAATCATCATTCAAACCGTAAATCACTTTTCTCAAAGCACTTTTCTTTGAAAATCAATTTCATTTCATCCCAATCTTAACTTCAAAAATCCACATTCTGAAATCACTTCTAGCTTATAAGCCATCTTTCTCAAAAGAGATTTTCTCTTTCAAAACAAGCCACATTTCTATAACATCCTTCTAAAATTTCCAAACAATTTAACAACTAGGCTAAATTAAAAATCTTTTTTGAAAGATCCAAAAATTAGTCATCCCAAAATGGAATTTGGTAATTATAATAGAAATTTCTCAGTAGAATCTCAAGACTTTAAAGGAGGACAATCTATCTCAATTTTTCAAAAATTCATTGAAACTCTTAAAATCATAGGTTATTGGTTCAAGTAAACTGAATTTATTATAAAATCGAGTCATATAAAATCACAAGTGATCCCAACCCAATCTAAAACCAATTCACTTGAAACGAAACCAGTCCATTTGAATCAAAACCACTTTCAGGTTTCTTCTTGAAACCAATTCTCTAACTTCTTCCAAAATATCACAAACGTAATTATTCAATCAAAAGTCCAATTTCCTTTAAAATCACTAAAAGCTCCTCTGAACAAAATCCTTAAGTCTAACTAAAAGCATAAGCCTTTTTTATATTAAAAATCAATATTAGAACATAATACTTTCTTTCGGTGATTGAAAATGGAAAAATAATTCCTTTCTAAATAAATCGAACTCCAGGCATATAGTTTACTTAAATAAATTAAACTTGAAAACATAACTAATTTCTTAATAAATCAAATAATACAATTTCTCAAGTTCAAACCTTTCTAAATAACTTTTCAAACAAAGTCTAAAATTTTTATAGAAATTTCGGCAACACCTCCCCTAAAACTTGGACTTTTGTCACTCTTTTCGAGTCCTAACCAAACCATTCCACAATCCTTTTCAATGGTCCAAAACCCAAAAATCAATTCAAAAGCAAGCTAATCCCAACATTCATCTCATTTTCATATCTCAAGAAAACCGTTTCAAGATCAAATCATTATCAACTTATTAAACTTGATTTCAAAATTTTAAAGAAACATCGCTAAAAAAATACTCCAAAAATAGTTCGTTTCACAAAACCCAATAATAGTCCAGTCAAATAAGTATTCACATCCATCCAAGATAATCAA
>NC_092044.1:2754842-2756794 GCF_003086295.3 Arachis hypogaea | reverse complement strand
ACATTGTAAGTGATTCTATGCAAAGTTGAAAGCTGAACAACTTAACAGGTAGAGGGTACTTACTTCAGTCATGCCATATCGCTCCAATAAGCGATGCCCAGTGATGGCTTCCCATTCTTGCATAACAGGTTGAGGGAGTGCAGAGGACCCACACATCTGAATGAAAACAAGATTCAGATTCGGGCATGAAGGTATTAGTCAACAATCAGAAAAAATGCAACACAACACAAAATAAACAGTAAAGCATCCGTGCATGCTAAGTTACACACTGAGAAAGTCAATCATTAAAATAAAAAAATAACACTTTATTTTCACAAATTCAATCAATTCTTCATTTATCTTCAAACAATTTGTCACGGTTGCAATTTGTCTCACCATAAGACGCAAGTTCCGTGCAGCAGATGCTGAGGTGGCTTGTAGCTCAGGATCCATTGCATGATAACCTTGTATCAACCGGGTGTACATAGTTGGAACCTTAATTCACAAAAGGATATAATGAGAACAAAATCACCTGAGAAAAGGTTTCTAATTGTAGAAATTACTGTTCATAGTTGATACCAAATAGTCTGCATGCAGAATTTAAGCACACAAAATAGTTCAAGTAAAGAAGCATAAAAGAGAATACCATCATATGGCCCATAAATTGTATATTTTATGATTATAGCACCAAATATAGTTCTGTCTTCAGTTTGCCTTACATTATATCATATAGGATTGCGTAGTGCTAGGCAGAACTATACTTACTCCAGTGAAAACAGTTATAGCATCATCAACCTTAGATCCTTCGGATGGATATGACTCACGCCATCTCTGCCAAATTCCCCTCACACTAAATTTTGGCATAAATTCAACCTTCAACAGGACAAAATGGATTATTAAGTACAGAATATCATCTATTTAAAAGGGATACAATGTATTATCCTTTTTTTTGTTTTGTTTTTCTCTAGATTTGTCTTTGGTTTTGTAAGCAAGAGTGAAAAAGAGTATTACCGAGGATCCTGCATAGAGAGGGGCAAATAAAGCATTGAAAAGTCCATGAACATGTATATCACATATGTTAAGGACTGACATCATAAAGATGTCCGAAATCACATCTTCAGCAAATAATCTACTGATGATCATACTGTTTTAATAATAAAATGTAGAATAATTTATGCACCAAAAACTTTCAAGGATATGATGCAACGGTAGGCAGTGTAGAAACTTATCAGCAGATGTATACTCCCATGCATTTGCCAAGGTTTGGACCTAAAATCAACACAAAGTTGAGGGGAAAATATTATTGAAAAACAATAATATATAAACGGATTGACATAGTTATATCAACAAGGCTTGAATTGCATTACAATTAAAAATAAGTTATTAAGCAGCACTGCAGCATTACTAGTATTATTTGATATTTGTTAATCACACCCAAAAAATTTGCAAAAACATAGAACTGGTGTTCAGGGAGATAATTTTTATCTCAATAAATGAAATTGATGTACCATTATTCCATGATATTAGACAATCGAGACAAATCATCAACATACCTGGGCAGCAATGCTTCTGTGAGTATGAACCACTCCTTTAGGTTTACCTGTTGTCCCACTCGTGTACAAAATCAGTGCTGGATCTTCACCTAGGTCAATGGATGAGGAAAACAAATTATGAGAAACAACCATCAGCTAGGTGCTACCAAAAATAAATTGAAATTGTTATTTTCTTACTTGGTTTTCCAATATTGTCCCGGAAAATTCTATCAACATCAATTTCCCCATTTTGTGAATCTTCATCACTGCTTTTCTCTGAGGGCTTAGCGAGAACAGGTGGGAGATGAAAAAACTGAGAAGAGGTTTTATTGGCAAGGTTTTGCATTAATTCACTATGATCTTCAGTACTCAGTATTGTGGACACATCCTACAGACAAATTATCATCAAATTTCTGTTAAAGGTTGGATCCATAAAGCAGA